>NC_053389.1:122561486-122856486 GCF_905171765.1 Bufo bufo
CAAAACCATCAACATTCCTGACTACTGTCCCATCCACCATTTTACCACTCTCAACAACTCCAGAAGGTCTGTTAACAACGCAAACCAGTCATCTTCCCACTACAACTTCTGAGCTACCAGCTACAACAGCAATACAAACAGTGATGTCTGAATCAACACTCTCTCTGAGGTGAATAACACTGTGTCATCAACACCAATGCCTAAAACTATTTCAACAAGTTCCACCAGTCCTACTTTAGAAATTGTTAGCACCTCGATATTTTCCACCCTTTCAACTAGAGCTACTTCAGTTAAAGAAACAAGCGAGCCTTTAGAGACATCATCATTACATTCCTCAAGCTCAGCTGCTTCAACCGCTCCAACTACTGAAAATGTCTCTTCCACCGTTACAGACCATGCTTCGACTCTTATGTCACAGGCATCAACACAGCTACCATCAGTACCAACAGAGACATCACCATCACAAGAACCCAGTACCACACAAACTAGTAACCATTCAACAAGCAAACAAATATTGTCTTCTACATCAACGGGAGCAAGGACTGTCTTCACTTCTGAGATTTCCACAGAAGCTGCAACTTCCACCAGAACTGAAGAAACGGGCACAATTTCTACAGAACCCTCAACAGCCTTTTCAACTATTTCATCCACTTCTGTACCACAGATTACAACTTCAGAAGTTTTATTAACAACCACAAAAACTAGTCATCTTCCTGCTACAACTTCTGAACTACCTGCTACAACGGACATAAAAACAGTAAAGTCTGAACCTGCACTCTCTCCTGAGGTGACTGCCACTTTGTCGTCAACTCCATCTATTCAGACACTTTCCACAACTGCAATTAGTCTTCCATCTGAAAGTCTTACCACCACAATATTTTCCACACTGTCGTCCTCACCCACTTCATTTGAAGAAACAAGCATGCCTTCTGAAACACCATCATCTTCCTTCAGCACTTCATTTTCAACAGTTCTGACTTCAGAAAACATCTCAACCCCAATGACAGATGACTTGACAACTAGTACATCACAAACATCTACAAAACTACTGACAACAACAACAACAACAGAGTCTTCACCAGCTCAAGAATCCAGTACAGAAACAATTAGTCTTTCTACAGGGGAACAAATATCGTCCTCTGCTTCAACAGGACCAAAGACTTTATTTACTACTAAGCTTTCCACTCAAGCAGTTACTTCTACTACAAATGAGGAAACTGGTACTTTTTCTACAAAACCATCAACATTCCTGACTACTGTCCCATCCACCATTTTACCACTCTCAACAACTCCAGAAGGTCTGCTAACAACGCAAACCAGTCATCTTCCCACTACAACTTCTGAGCTACCAGCTACAACAGCAATACAAACAGTGATGTCTGAATCAACACTCTCTCCTGAGGTGAATAACACTGTGTCATCAACACCAATGCCTAAAACTATTTCAACAAGTTCCACCAGTCCTACTTTAGAAATTGTTAGCACCTCGATATTTTCCACCCTTTCAACTAGAGCTACTTCAGTTAAAGAAACAAGCGAGCCTTTAGAGACATCATCATTACATTCCTCAAGCTCAGCTGCTTCAACCGCTCCAACTACTGAAAATGTCTCTTCCACCGTTACAGACCATGCTTCGACTCTTATGTCACAGGCATCAACACAGCTACCATCAGTACCAACAGAGACATCACCATCACAAGAACCCAGTACCACACAAACTAGTAACCATTCAACAAGCAAACAAATATTGTCTTCTACATCAACGGGAGCAAGGACTGTCTTCACTTCTGAGATTTCCACAGAAGCTGCAACTTCCACCAGAACTGAAGAAACGGGCACAATTTCTACAGAACCCTCAACAGCCTTTTCAACTATTTCATCCACTTCTGTACCACAGATTACAACTTCAGAAGTTTTATTAACAACTACAAAAACTAGTCATCTTCCTGCTACAACTTCTGAACTACCTGCTACAACAGACATAAAAACAGTAAAGTCTGAACCTGCACTCTCTCCTGAGGTGACTGCCACTTTGTCGTCAACTCCATCTATTCAGACACTTTCCACAACTGCAATTAGTCTTCCATCTGAAAGTCTTACCACCACAATATTTTCCACACTGTCGTCCTCACCCACTTCATTTGAAGAAACAAGCATGCCTTCTGAAACACCATCATCTTCCTTCAGCACTTCATTTTCAACAGTTCTGACTTCAGAAAACATCTCAACCCCAATGACAGATGACTTGACAACTAGTACATCACAAACATCTACAAAACTACTGACAACAACAACAACAACAGAGTCTTCACCAGCTCAAGAATCCAGTACAGAAACAATTAGTCTTTCTACAGGGGAACAAATATCGTCCTCTGCTTCAACAGGACCAAAGACTTTATTTACTACTAAGCTTTCCACTCAAGCAGTTACTTCTACTACAAATGAGGAAACTGGTACTTTTTCTACAAAACCATCAACATTCCTGACTACTGTCCCATCCACCATTTTACCACTCTCAACAACTCCAGAAGGTTTGTTAACAACGCAAACCAGTCATCTTCCCACTACAACTTCTGAGCTACCAGCTACAACAGCAATACAAACAGTGATGTCTGAATCAACACTCTCTCCTGAGGTGAATAACACTGTGTCATCAACACCAATGCCTAAAACTATTTCAACAAGTTCCACCAGTCCTACTTTAGAAATTGTTAGCACCTCGATATTTTCCACCCTTTCAACTAGAGCTACTTCAGTTAAAGAAACAAGCGAGCCTTTAGAGACATCATCATTACATTCCTCAAGCTCAGCTGCTTCAACCGCTCCAACTACTGAAAATGTCTCTTCCACCGTTACAGACCATGCTTCGACTCTTATGTCACAGGCATCAACACAGCTACCATCAGTACCAACAGAGACATCACCATCACAAGAACCCAGTACCACACAAACTAGTAACCATTCAACAAGCAAACAAATATTGTCTTCTACATCAACGGGAGCAAGGACTGTCTTCACTTCTGAGATTTCCACAGAAGCTGCAACTTCCACCAGAACTGAAGAAACTGGCACAATTTCTACAGAACCCTCAACAGCCTTTTCAACTATTTCATCCACTTCTGTACCACAGATTACAACTTCAGAAGTTTTATTAACAACCACAAAAACTAGTCATCTTCCTGCTACAACTTCTGAACTACCTGCTACAACGGACATAAAAACAGTAAAGTCTGAACCTGCACTCTCTCCTGAGGTGACTGCCACTTTGTCGTCAACGCCATCTATTCAGACACTTTCCACAACTGCAATTAGTCTTCCATCTGAAAGTCTTACCACCACAATATTTTCCACACTGTCGTCCTCACCCACTTCATTTGAAGAAACAAGCATGCCTTCTGAAACACCATCATCTTCCTTCAGCACTTCATTTTCAACAGTTCTGACTTCAGAAAACATCTCAACCCCAATGACAGATGACTTGACAACTAGTACATCACAAACATCTACAAAACTACTGACAACAACAACAACAGAGTCTTCACCAGCTCAAGAATCCAGTACAGAAACAATTAGTCTTTCTACAGGGGAACAAATATCGTCCTCTGCTTCAACAGGACCAAAGACTTTATTTACTACTAAGCTTTCCACTCAAGCAGTTACTTCTACTACAAATGAGGAAACTGGTACTTTTTCTACAAAACCATCAACATTCCTGACTACTGTCCCATCCACCATTTTACCACTTTCAACAACTCCAGAAGGTCTGCTAACAACGCAAACCAGTCATCTTCCCACTACAACTTCTGAGCTACAAGCTACAACAGCAATACAAACAGTGATGTCTGAATCAACACTCTCTCTTGAGGTGAATAACACTGTGTCATCAACACCAATGCCTAAAACTATTTCAACAAGTTCCACCAGTCCTACTTTAGAAACCTCGATATTTTCCACCCTTTCAACTAGAGCAACTTCAGTTAAAGAAACAAGCTTGCCAATAGAGACATCATCATTACATTCCTCAAGCTCAGCTGCTTCAACCGCTCCAACTACTGAAAATGTCTCTTCCACCATTACAGACCATGCTTCGAATCTTATGTCACGGGCATCAACACAGCTACCATCAGTACCAACAGAGACATCACCATCACAAGAACCCAGTACCATACAAACTAGTAACCATTCAACAAGCAAACAAATATTGTCTTCTACATCAACGGGAGCAAGGACTGTCTTCACTTCTGAGATTTCCACAGAAGCTGCAACTTCCACCAGAACTAAAGCAACGGGCACAATTTCTACAGAACCCTCAACAGCCTTTTCAACTATTTCATCCACTTCTGTACCACAGATTACAACTTCAGAAGTTTTATTAACAACTACAAAAACTAGTCATCTTCCTACTACAACTTCTGAACTATCTGCTACAACAGACATAAAAACAGTAAAGTCTGAACCTGCACTCTCTCCTGAGGTGACTGCCACTTTGTCGTCAACTCCATCTATTCAGAAACTTTCCACAACTGCAATTAGTCTTCCATCTGAAAGTCTTACCACCACAATATTTTCCACACTGTCGTCCTTACCTACTTCATTTGAAGAAACAAGCATGCCTTCTGAAACACCATCATCTTCCTTCAGGACTTCATTTTCAACAGGTTTGACTTCAGAAAACATCTCAACCCCAGTGACAGATCACTTGACAAACAGTACATCACACACATCTACAAAACTACTGACAACAACAACAACAACAGAGTCTTCACCAGCCCAAGAATCCAGTACAGAAACAATTAGTCTTTCTACGGGGGAACAAATATCGTCCTCTGCTTCAACAGGACCAAAGACTGTTTTCACTACTAAGCTTTCCACTCAAGCAGTTACTTCTACTACAAATGAGGAAACTGGTACTTTTTCTACAAAACCATCAACATTCCTGACTACTGTCCCATCCACTATTTTACCACTCTCAACAACTCCAGAAGGTTTGTTAACAACGCAAACCAGTCATCTTCCCACTACAACTTCTGAGCTACCAGCTACAACAGCAATACAAACAGTGATGTCTGAATCAACACTCTCTCCTGAGGTGAATAACACTGTGTCATCAACACCAATGCCTAAAACTATTTCAACAAGTTCCACCAGTTCTACTTTAGAAATTGTTAGCACCTCGATATTTTCCACCCTTTCAACTAGAGCTACTTCAGTTAAAGAAACAAGCGAGCCTTTAGAGACATCATCATTACATTCCTCAAGCTCAGCTGCTTCAACCGCTCCAACTACTGAAAATGTCTCTTCCACCGTTACAGACCATGCTTCGACTCTTATGTCACAGTCATCAACACAGCTACCATCAGTACCAACAGAGACATCAACATCACAAGAACCCAGTACCACACAAACTAGTAACCATTCAACAAGCAAACAAATATTGTCTTCTACATCAACGGGAGCAAGGACTGTCTTCACTTCTGAGATTTCCACAGAAGCTGCAACTTCCACCAGAACTGAAGAAACAGGCACAATTTCTACAGAACCCTCAACAGCCTTTTCAACTATTTCATCCACTTCTGTACCACAGATTACAACTTCAGAAGTTTTATTAACAACCACAAAAACTAGTCATCTTCCTGCTACAACTTCTGAACTACCTGCTACAACGGACATAAAAACAGTAAAGTCTGAACCTGCACTCTCTCCTGAGGTGACTGCCACTTTGTCGTCAACTCCATCTATTCAGACACTTTCCACAACTGCAATTAGTCTTCCATCTGAAAGTCTTACCACCACAATATTTTCCACACTGTCGTCCTCACCCACTTCATTTGAAGAAACAAGCATGCCTTCTGAAACACCATCATCTTCCTTCAGCACTTCATTTTCAACAGTTCTGACTTCAGAAAACATCTCAACCCCAATGACAGATGACTTGACAACTAGTACATCACAAACATCTACAAAACTACTGACAACAACAACAACAACAGAGTCTTCACTAGCTCAAGAATCCAGTACAGAAACAATTAGTCTTTCTACAGGGGAACAAGTATCGTCCTCTGCTTCAACAGGACCAAAGACTTTATTTACTACTAAGCTTTCCACTCAAGCAGTTACTTCTACTACAAATGAGGAAACTGGTACTTTTTCTACAAAACCATCAACATTCCTGACTACTGTCCCATCCACCATTTTACCACTTTCAACAACTCCAGAAGGTCTGTTAACAACGCAAACCAGTCATCTTCCCACTACAACTTCTGAGCTACCAGCTACAACAGCAATACAAACAGTGATGTCTGAATCAACACTCTCTCCTGAGGTAAATAACACTGTGTCATCAACACCAATGCCTAAAACTATTTCAACAAGTTCCACCAGTCCTACTTTAGAAATTGTTAGCACCTCGATATTTTCCACCCTTTCAACTAGAGCTACTTCAGTTAAAGAAACAAGCGAGCCTTTAGAGACATCATCATTACATTCCTCAAGCTCAGCTGCTTCAACCGCTCCAACTACTGAAAATGTCTCTTCCACCGTTACAGACCATGCTTCGACTCTTATGTCACAGGTATCAACACAGCTACTATCAGTACCAATAGAGACATCACCATCACAAGAACCCAGTACCACACAAACTAGTAACCATTCAACAAGCAAACAAATATTGTCTTCTACATCAACGGGAGCAAGGACTGTCTTCACTTCTGAGATTTCCACAGAAGCTGCAACTTCCACCAGAACTGAAGAAACGGGCACAATTTCTACAGAACCCTCAACAGCCTTTTCAACTATTTCATCCACTTCTGTACCACAGATTACAACTTCAGAAGTTTTATTAACAACCACAAAAACTAGTCATCTTCCTGCTACAACTTCTGAACTACCTGCTACAACGGACATAAAAACAGTAAAGTCTGAACCTGCACTCTCTCCTGAGGTGACTGCCACTTTGTCGTCAACTCCATCTATTCAGACACTTTCCACAACTGCAATTAGTCTTCCATCTGAAAGTCTTACCACCACAATATTTTCCACACTGTCGTCCTCACCCACTTCATTTGAAGAAACAAGCATGCCTTCTGAAACACCATCATCTTCCTTCAGCACTTCATTTTCAACAGTTCTGACTTCAGAAAACATCTCAACCCCAATGACAGATGACTTGACAACTAGTACATCACAAACATCTACAAAACTACTGACAACAACAACAACAACAGAGTCTTCACCAGCTCAAGAATCCAGTACAGAAACAATTAGTCTTTCTACAGGGGAACAAATATCGTCCTCTGCTTCAACAGGACCAAAGACTTTATTTACTACTAAGCTTTCCACTCAAGCAGTTACTTCTACTACAAATGAGGAAACTGGTACTTTTTCTACAAAACCATCAACATTCCTGACTACTGTCCCATCCACCATTTTACCACTCTCAACAACTCCAGAAGGTTTGTTAACAACGCAAACCAGTCATCTTCCCACTACAACTTCTGAGCTACCAGCTACAACAGCAATACAAACAGTGATGTCTGAATCAACACTCTCTCCTGAGGTGAATAACACTGTGTCATCAACACCAATGCCTAAAACTATTTCAACAAGTTCCACCAGTCCTACTTCAGAAATTGTTAGCACCTCGATATTTTCCACCCTTTCAACTAGAGCTACTTCAGTTAAAGAAACAAGCGAGCCTTTAGAGACATCATCATTACATTCCTCAAGCTCAGCTGCTTCAACCGCTCCAACTACTGAAAATGTCTCTTCCACCGTTACAGACCATGCTTCGACTCTTATGTCACAGGCATCAACACAGCTACCATCAGTACCAACAGAGACATCACCATCACAAGAACCCAGTACCACACAAACTAGTAACCATTCAACAAGCAAACAAATATTGTCTTCTACATCAACGGGAGCAAGGACTGTCTTCACTTCTGAGATTTCCACAGAAGCTGCAACTTCCACCAGAACTGAAGAAACGGGCACAATTTCTACAGAACCCTCAACAGCCTTTTCAACTATTTCATCCACTTCTGTACCACAGATTACAACTTCAGAAGTTTTATTAACAACCACAAAAACTAGTCATCTTCCTGCTACAACTTCTGAACTACCTGCTACAACAGACATAAAAACAGTAAAGTCTGAACCTGCACTCTCTCCTGAGGACACTGCCACTTTGTCGTCAACTCCATCTATTCAGACACTTTCCACAACTGCAATTAGTCTTCCATCTGAAAGTCTTACCACCACAATATTTTCCACACTGTCGTCCTCACCCACTTCATTTGAAGAAACAAGCATGCCTTCTGAAACACCATCATCTTCCTTCAGGACTTCATTTTCAACAGTTCTGACTTCAGAAAACATCTCAACCCCAATGACAGATGACTTGACAACTAGTACATCACAAACATCTACAAAACTACTGACAACAACAACAGAGTCTTCACCAGCTCAAGAATCCAGTACAGAAACTATTAGTCTTTCTACAGGGGAACAAATATCGTCCTCTGCTTCAACAGGACCAAAGACTTTATTTACAACTAAGCTTTCCACTCAAGCAGTTACTTCTACTACAAATGAGGAAACTGGTACTTTTTCTACAAAACCATCAACATTCCTGACTACTGTCCCATCCACCATTTTACCACTCTCAACAACTCCAGAAGGTTTGTTAACAACGCAAACCAGTCATCTTCCCACTACAACTTCTGAGCTACCAGCTACAACAGCAATACAAACAGTGATGTCTGAATCAACACTCTCTCCTGAGGTGAATAACACTGTGTCATCAACACCAATGCCTAAAACTATTTCAACAAGTTCCACCAGTCCTACTTTAGAAATTGTTAGCACCTCGATATTTTCCACCCTTTCAACTAGAGCTACTTCAGTTAAAGAAACAAGCGAGCCTTTAGAGACATCATCATTACATTCCTCAAGCTCAGCTGCTTCAACCGCTCCAACTACTGAAAATGTCTCTTCCACCGTTACAGACCATGCTTCGACTCTTATGTCACAGTCATCAACACAGCTACCATCAGTACCAACAGAGACATCACCATCACAAGAACCCAGTACCACACAAACTAGTAACCATTCAACAAGCAAACAAATATTGTCTTCTACATCAACGGGAGCAAGGACTGTCTTCACTTCTGAGATTTCCACAGAAGCTGCAACTTCCACCAGAACTGAAGAAACGGGCACAATTTCTACAGAACCCTCAACAGCCTTTTCAACTATTTCATCCACTTCTGTACCACAGATTACAACTTCAGAAGTTTTATTAACAACCACAAAAACTAGTCATCTTCCTGCTACAACTTCTGAACTACCTGCTACAACGGACATAAAAACAGTAAAGTCTGAACCTGCACTCTCTCCTGAGGTGACTGCCACTTTGTCGTCAACTCCATCTATTCAGACACTTTCCACAACTGCAATTAGTCTTCCATCTGAAAGTCTTACCACCACAATATTTTCCACACTGTCGTCCTCACCCACTTCATTTGAAGAAACAAGCATGCCTTCTGAAACACCATCATCTTCCTTCAGCACTTCATTTTCAACAGTTCTGACTTCAGAAAACATCTCAACCCCAATGACAGATGACTTGACAACTAGTACATCACAAACATCTACAAAACTACTGACAACAACAACAACAACAGAGTCTTCACCAGCTCAAGAATCCAGTACAGAAACAATTAGTCTTTCTACAGGGGAACAAATATCGTCCTCTGCTTCAACAGGACCAAAGACTTTATTTACTACTAAGCTTTCCACTCAAGCAGTTACTTCTACTACAAATGAGGAAACTGGTACTTTTTCTACAAAACCATCAACATTCCTGACTACTGTCCCATCCACCATTTTACCACTCTCAACAACTCCAGAAGGTTTGTTAACAACGCAAACCAGTCATCTTCCCACTACAACTTCTGAGCTACCAGCTACAACAGCAATACAAACAGTGATGTCTGAATCAACACTCTCTCCTGAGGTGAATAACACTGTGTCATCAACACCAATGCCTAAAACTATTTCAACAAGTTCCACCAGTCCTACTTCAGAAATTGTTAGCACCTCGATATTTTCCACCCTTTCAACTAGAGCTACTTCAGTTAAAGAAACAAGCGAGCCTTTAGAGACATCATCATTACATTCCTCAAGCTCAGCTGCTTCAACCGCTCCAACTACTGAAAATGTCTCTTCCACCGTTACAGACCATGCTTCGACTCTTATGTCACAGGCATCAACACAGCTACCATCAGTACCAACAGAGACATCACCATCACAAGAACCCAGTACCACACAAACTAGTAACCATTCAACAAGCAAACAAATATTGTCTTCTACATCAACGGGAGCAAGGACTGTCTTCACTTCTGAGATTTCCACAGAAGCTGCAACTTCCACCAGAACTGAAGAAACGGGCACAATTTCTACAGAACCCTCAACAGCCTTTTCAACTATTTCATCCACTTCTGTACCACAGATTACAACTTCAGAAGTTTTATTAACAACCACAAAAACTAGTCATCTTCCTGCTACAACTTCTGAACTACCTGCTACAACAGACATAAAAACAGTAAAGTCTGAACCTGCACTCTCTCCTGAGGACACTGCCACTTTGTCGTCAACTCCATCTATTCAGACACTTTCCACAACTGCAATTAGTCTTCCATCTGAAAGTCTTACCACCACAATATTTTCCACACTGTCGTCCTCACCCACTTCATTTGAAGAAACAAGCATGCCTTCTGAAACACCATCATCTTCCTTCAGCACTTCATTTTCAACAGTTCTGACTTCAGAAAACATCTCAACCCCAATGACAGATGACTTGACAACTAGTACATCACAAACATCTACAAAACTACTGACAACAACAACAGAGTCTTCACCAGCTCAAGAATCCAGTACAGAAACTATTAGTCTTTCTACAGGGGAACAAATATCGTCCTCTGCTTCAACAGGACCAAAGACTTTATTTACTACTAAGCTTTCCACTCAAGCAGTTACTTCTACTACAAATGAGGAAACTGGTACTTTTTCTACAAAACCATCAACATTCCTGACTACTGTCCCATCCACCATTTTACCACTCTCAACAACTCCAGAAGGTTTGTTAACAACGCAAACCAGTCATCTTCCCACTACAACTTCTGAGCTACCAGCTACAACAGCAATACAAACAGTGATGTCTGAATCAACACTCTCTCCTGAGGTGAATAACACTGTGTCATCAACACCAATGCCTAAAACTATTTCAACAAGTTCCACCAGTCCTACTTCAGAAATTGTTAGCACCTCGATATTTTCCACCCTTTCAACTAGAGCTACTTCAGTTAAAGAAACAAGCGAGCCTTTAGAGACATCATCATTACATTCCTCAAGCTCAGCTGCTTCAACCGCTCCAACTACTGAAAATGTCTCTTCCACCGTTACAGACCATGCTTCGACTCTTATGTCACAGGCATCAACACAGCTACCATCAGTACCAACAGAGACATCACCATCACAAGAACCCAGTACCACACAAACTAGTAACCATTCAACAAGCAAACAAATATTGTCTTCTACATCAACGGGAGCAAGGACTGTCTTCACTTCTGAGATTTCCACAGAAGCTGCAACTTCCACCAGAACTGAAGAAACGGGCACAATTTCTACAGAACCCTCAACAGCCTTTTCAACTATTTCATCCACTTCTGTACCACAGATTACAACTTCAGAAGTTTTATTAACAACCACAAAAACTAGTCATCTTCCTGCTACAACTTCTGAACTACCTGCTACAACAGACATAAAAACAGTAAAGTCTGAACCTGCACTCTCTCCTGAGGACACTGCCACTTTGTCGTCAACTCCATCTATTCAGACACTTTCCACAACTGCAATTAGTCTTCCATCTGAAAGTCTTACCACCACAATATTTTCCACACTGTCGTCCTCACCCACTTCATTTGAAGAAACAAGCATGCCTTCTGAAACACCATCATCTTCCTTCAGGACTTCATTTTCAACAGTTCTGACTTCAGAAAACATCTCAACCCCAATGACAGATGACTTGACAACTAGTACATCACAAACATCTACAAAACTACTGACAACAACAACAGAGTCTTCACCAGCTCAAGAATCCAGTACAGAAACTATTAGTCTTTCTACAGGGGAACAAATATCGTCCTCTGCTTCAACAGGACCAAAGACTTTATTTACAACTAAGCTTTCCACTCAAGCAGTTACTTCTACTACAAATGAGGAAACTGGTACTTTTTCTACAAAACCATCAACATTCCTGACTACTGTCCCATCCACCATTTTACCACTCTCAACAACTCCAGAAGGTTTGTTAACAACGCAAACCAGTCATCTTCCCACTACAACTTCTGAGCTACCAGCTACAACAGCAATACAAACAGTGATGTCTGAATCAACACTCTCTCCTGAGGTGAATAACACTGTGTCATCAACACCAATGCCTAAAACTATTTCAACAAGTTCCACCAGTCCTACTTTAGAAATTGTTAGCACCTCGATATTTTCCACCCTTTCAACTAGAGCTACTTCAGTTAAAGAAACAAGCGAGCCTTTAGAGACATCATCATTACATTCCTCAAGCTCAGCTGCTTCAACCGCTCCAACTACTGAAAATGTCTCTTCCACCGTTACAGACCATGCTTCGACTCTTATGTCACAGGCATCAACACAGCTACCATCAGTACCAACAGAGACATCACCATCACAAGAACCCAGTACCACACAAACTAGTAACCATTCAACAAGCAAACAAATATTGTCTTCTACATCAACGGGAGCAAGGACTGTCTTCACTTCTGAGATTTCCACAGAAGCTGCAACTTCCACCAGAACTGAAGAAACGGGCACAATTTCTACAGAACCCTCAACAGCCTTTTCAACTATTTCATCCACTTCTGTACCACAGATTACAACTTCAGAAGTTTTATTAACAACCACAAAAACTAGTCATCTTCCTGCTACAACTTCTGAACTACCTGCTACAACAGACATAAAAACAGTAAAGTCTGAACCTGCACTCTCTCCTGAGGACACTGCCACTTTGTCGTCAACTCCATCTATTCAGACACTTTCCACAACTGCAATTAGTCTTCCATCTGAAAGTCTTACCACCACAATATTTTCCACACTGTCGTCCTCACCCACTTCATTTGAAGAAACAAGCATGCCTTCTGAAACACCATCATCTTCCTTCAGGACTTCATTTTCAACAGTTCTGACTTCAGAAAACATCTCAACCCCAATGACAGATGACTTGACAACTAGTACATCACAAACATCTACAAAACTACTGACAACAACAACAGAGTCTTCACCAGCTCAAGAATCCAGTACAGAAACTATTAGTCTTTCTACAGGGGAACAAATATCGTCCTCTGCTTCAACAGGACCAAAGACTTTATTTACAACTAAGCTTTCCACTCAAGCAGTTACTTCTACTACAAATGAGGAAACTGGTACTTTTTCTACAAAACCATCAACATTCCTGACTACTGTCCCATCCACCATTTTACCACTCTCAACAACTCCAGAAGGTTTGTTAACAACGCAAACCAGTCATCTTCCCACTACAACTTCTGAGCTACCAGCTACAACAGCAATACAAACAGTGATGTCTGAATCAACACTCTCTCCTGAGGTGAATAACACTGTGTCATCAACACCAATGCCTAAAACTATTTCAACAAGTTCCACCAGTCCTACTTTAGAAATTGTTAGCACCTCGATATTTTCCACCCTTTCAACTAGAGCTACTTCAGTTAAAGAAACAAGCGAGCCTTTAGAGACATCATCATTACATTCCTCAAGCTCAGCTGCTTCAACCGCTCCAACTACTGAAAATGTCTCTTCCACCGTTACAGACCATGCTTCGACTCTTATGTCACAGTCATCAACACAGCTACCATCAGTACCAACAGAGACATCACCATCACAAGAACCCAGTACCACACAAACTAGTAACCATTCAACAAGCAAACAAATATTGTCTTCTACATCAACGGGAGCAAGGACTGTCTTCACTTCTGAGATTTCCACAGAAGCTGCAACTTCCACCAGAACTGAAGAAACGGGCACAATTTCTACAGAACCCTCAACAGCCTTTTCAACTATTTCATCCACTTCTGTACCACAGATTACAACTTCAGAAGTTTTATTAACAACCACAAAAACTAGTCATCTTCCTGCTACAACTTCTGAACTACCTGCTACAACGGACATAAAAACAGTAAAGTCTGAACCTGCACTCTCTCCTGAGGTGACTGCCACTTTGTCGTCAACTCCATCTATTCAGACACTTTCCACAACTGCAATTAGTCTTCCATCTGAAAGTCTTACCACCACAATATTTTCCACACTGTCGTCCTCACCCACTTCATTTGAAGAAACAAGCATGCCTTCTGAAACACCATCATCTTCCTTCAGCACTTCATTTTCAACAGTTCTGACTTCAGAAAACATCTCAACCCCAATGACAGATGACTTGACAACTAGTACATCACAAACATCTACAAAACTACTGACAACAACAACAGAGTCTTCACCAGCTCAAGAATCCAGTACAGAAACTATTAGTCTTTCTACAGGGGAACAAATATCGTCCTCTGCTTCAACAGGACCAAAGACTTTATTTACAACTAAGCTTTCCACTCAAGCAGTTACTTCTACTACAAATGAGGAAACTGGTACTTTTTCTACAAAACCATCAACATTCCTGACTACTGTCCCATCCACCATTTTACCACTCTCAACAACTCCAGAAGGTTTGTTAACAACGCAAACCAGTCATCTTCCCACTACAACTTCTGAGCTACCAGCTACAACAGCAATACAAACAGTGATGTCTGAATCAACACTCTCTCCTGAGGTGAATAACACTGTGTCATCAACACCAATGCCTAAAACTATTTCAACAAGTTCCACCAGTCCTACTTTAGAAATTGTTAGCACCTCGATATTTTCCACCCTTTCAACTAGAGCTACTTCAGTTAAAGAAACAAGCGAGCCTTTAGAGACATCATCATTACATTCCTCAAGCTCAGCTGCTTCAACCGCTCCAACTACTGAAAATGTCTCTTCCACCGTTACAGACCATGCTTCGACTCTTATGTCACAGGTATCAACACAGCTACTATCAGTACCAATAGAGACATCACCATCACAAGAACCCAGTACCACACAAACTAGTAACCATTCAACAAGCAAACAAATATTGTCTTCTACATCAACGGGAGCAAGGACTGTCTTCACTTCTGAGATTTCCACAGAAGCTGCAACTTCCACCAGAACTGAAGAAACGGGCACAATTTCTACAGAACCCTCAACAGCCTTTTCAACTATTTCATCCACTTCTGTACCACAGATTACAACTTCAGAAGTTTTATTAACAACCACAAAAACTAGTCATCTTCCTGCTACAACTTCTGAACTACCTGCTACAACGGACATAAAAACAGTAAAGTCTGAACCTGCACTCTCTCCTGAGGTGACTGCCACTTTGTCATCAACTCCATCTATTCAGACACTTTCCACAACTGCAATTAGTCTTCCATCTGAAAGTCTTACCACCACAATATTTTCCACACTGTCGTCCTCACCCACTTCATTTGAAGAAACAAGCATGCCTTCTGAAACACCATCATCTTCCTTCAGCACTTCATTTTCAACAGTTCTGACTTCAGAAAACATCTCAACCCCAATGACAGATGACTTGACAACTAGTACATCACAAACATCTACAAAACTACTGACAACAACAACAACAACAGAGTCTTCACCAGCTCAAGAATCCAGTACAGAAACAATTAGTCTTTCTACAGGGGAACAAATATCGTCCTCTGCTTCAACAGGACCAAAGACTTTATTTACTACTAAGCTTTCCACTCAAGCAGTTACTTCTACTACAAATGAGGAAACTGGTACTTTTTCTACAAAACCATCAACATTCCTGACTACTGTCCCATCCACCATTTTACCACTCTCAACAACTCCAGAAGGTTTGTTAACAACGCAAACCAGTCATCTTCCCACTACAACTTCTGAGCTACCAGCTACAACAGCAATACAAACAGTGATGTCTGAATCAACACTCTCTCCTGAGGTGAATAACACTGTGTCATCAACACCAATGCCTAAAACTATTTCAACAAGTTCCACCAGTCCTACTTCAGAAATTGTTAGCACCTCGATATTTTCCACCCTTTCAACTAGAGCTACTTCAGTTAAAGAAACAAGCGAGCCTTTAGAGACATCATCATTACATTCCTCAAGCTCAGCTGCTTCAACCGCTCCAACTACTGAAAATGTCTCTTCCACCGTTACAGACCATGCTTCGACTCTTATGTCACAGGCATCAACACAGCTACCATCAGTACCAACAGAGACATCACCATCACAAGAACCCAGTACCACACAAACTAGTAACCATTCAACAAGCAAACAAATATTGTCTTCTACATCAACGGGAGCAAGGACTGTCTTCACTTCTGAGATTTCCACAGAAGCTGCAACTTCCACCAGAACTGAAGAAACGGGCACAATTTCTACAGAACCCTCAACAGCCTTTTCAACTATTTCATCCACTTCTGTACCACAGATTACAACTTCAGAAGTTTTATTAACAACCACAAAAACTAGTCATCTTCCTGCTACAACTTCTGAACTACCTGCTACAACAGACATAAAAACAGTAAAGTCTGAACCTGCACTCTCTCCTGAGGACACTGCCACTTTGTCGTCAACTCCATCTATTCAGACACTTTCCACAACTGCAATTAGTCTTCCATCTGAAAGTCTTACCACCACAATATTTTCCACACTGTCGTCCTCACCCACTTCATTTGAAGAAACAAGCATGCCTTCTGAAACACCATCATCTTCCTTCAGGACTTCATTTTCAACAGTTCTGACTTCAGAAAACATCTCAACCCCAATGACAGATGACTTGACAACTAGTACATCACAAACATCTACAAAACTACTGACAACAACAACAGAGTCTTCACCAGCTCAAGAATCCAGTACAGAAACTATTAGTCTTTCTACAGGGGAACAAATATCGTCCTCTGCTTCAACAGGACCAAAGACTTTATTTACAACTAAGCTTTCCACTCAAGCAGTTACTTCTACTACAAATGAGGAAACTGGTACTTTTTCTACAAAACCATCAACATTCCTGACTACTGTCCCATCCACCATTTTACCACTCTCAACAACTCCAGAAGGTTTGTTAACAACGCAAACCAGTCATCTTCCCACTACAACTTCTGAGCTACCAGCTACAACAGCAATACAAACAGTGATGTCTGAATCAACACTCTCTCCTGAGGTGAATAACACTGTGTCATCAACACCAATGCCTAAAACTATTTCAACAAGTTCCACCAGTCCTACTTTAGAAATTGTTAGCACCTCGATATTTTCCACCCTTTCAACTAGAGCTACTTCAGTTAAAGAAACAAGCGAGCCTTTAGAGACATCATCATTACATTCCTCAAGCTCAGCTGCTTCAACCGCTCCAACTACTGAAAATGTCTCTTCCACCGTTACAGACCATGCTTCGACTCTTATGTCACAGTCATCAACACAGCTACCATCAGTACCAACAGAGACATCACCATCACAAGAACCCAGTACCACACAAACTAGTAACCATTCAACAAGCAAACAAATATTGTCTTCTACATCAACGGGAGCAAGGACTGTCTTCACTTCTGAGATTTCCACAGAAGCTGCAACTTCCACCAGAACTGAAGAAACGGGCACAATTTCTACAGAACCCTCAACAGCCTTTTCAACTATTTCATCCACTTCTGTACCACAGATTACAACTTCAGAAGTTTTATTAACAACCACAAAAACTAGTCATCTTCCTGCTACAACTTCTGAACTACCTGCTACAACAGACATAAAAACAGTAAAGTCTGAACCTGCACTCTCTCCTGAGGACACTGCCACTTTGTCGTCAACTCCATCTATTCAGACACTTTCCACAACTGCAATTAGTCTTCCATCTGAAAGTCTTACCACCACAATATTTTCCACACTGTCGTCCTCACCCACTTCATTTGAAGAAACAAGCATGCCTTCTGAAACACCATCATCTTCCTTCAGGACTTCATTTTCAACAGTTCTGACTTCAGAAAACATCTCAACCCCAATGACAGATGACTTGACAACTAGTACATCACAAACATCTACAAAACTACTGACAACAACAACAGAGTCTTCACCAGCTCAAGAATCCAGTACAGAAACTATTAGTCTTTCTACAGGGGAACAAATATCGTCCTCTGCTTCAACAGGACCAAAGACTTTATTTACAACTAAGCTTTCCACTCAAGCAGTTACTTCTACTACAAATGAGGAAACTGGTACTTTTTCTACAAAACCATCAACATTCCTGACTACTGTCCCATCCACCATTTTACCACTCTCAACAACTCCAGAAGGTTTGTTAACAACGCAAACCAGTCATCTTCCCACTACAACTTCTGAGCTACCAGCTACAACAGCAATACAAACAGTGATGTCTGAATCAACACTCTCTCCTGAGGTGAATAACACTGTGTCATCAACACCAATGCCTAAAACTATTTCAACAAGTTCCACCAGTCCTACTTCAGAAATTGTTAGCACCTCGATATTTTCCACCCTTTCAACTAGAGCTACTTCAGTTAAAGAAACAAGCGAGCCTTTAGAGACATCATCATTACATTCCTCAAGCTCAGCTGCTTCAACCGCTCAAACTACTGAAAATGTCTCTTCCACCGTTACAGACCATGCTTCGACTCTTATGTCACAGGCATCAACACAGCTACCATCAGTACCAACAGAGACATCACCATCACAAGAACCCAGTACCACACAAACTAGTAACCATTCAACAAGCAAACAAATATTGTCTTCTACATCAACGGGAGCAAGGACTGTCTTCACTTCTGAGATTTCCACAGAAGCTGCAACTTCCACCAGAACTGAAGAAACGGGCACAATTTCTACAGAACCCTCAACAGCCTTTTCAACTATTTCATCCACTTCTGTACCACAGATTACAACTTCAGAAGTTTTATTAACAACCACAAAAACTAGTCATCTTCCTGCTACAACTTCTGAACTACCTGCTACAACAGACATAAAAACAGTAAAGTCTGAACCTGCACTCTCTCCTGAGGACACTGCCACTTTGTCGTCAACTCCATCTATTCAGACACTTTCCACAACTGCAATTAGTCTTCCATCTGAAAGTCTTACCACCACAATATTTTCCACACTGTCGTCCTCACCCACTTCATTTGAAGAAACAAGCATGCCTTCTGAAACACCATCATCTTCCTTCAGGACTTCATTTTCAACAGTTCTGACTTCAGAAAACATCTCAACCCCAATGACAGATGACTTGACAACTAGTACATCACAAACATCTACAAAACTACTGACAACAACAACAGAGTCTTCACCAGCTCAAGAATCCAGTACAGAAACTATTAGTCTTTCTACAGGGGAACAAATATCGTCCTCTGCTTCAACAGGACCAAAGACTTTATTTACAACTAAGCTTTCCACTCAAGCAGTTACTTCTACTACAAATGAGGAAACTGGTACTTTTTCTACAAAACCATCAACATTCCTGACTACTGTCCCATCCACCATTTTACCACTCTCAACAACTCCAGAAGGTTTGTTAACAACGCAAACCAGTCATCTTCCCACTACAACTTCTGAGCTACCAGCTACAACAGCAATACAAACAGTGATGTCTGAATCAACACTCTCTCCTGAGGTGAATAACACTGTGTCATCAACACCAATGCCTAAAACTATTTCAACAAGTTCCACCAGTCCTACTTTAGAAATTGTTAGCACCTCGATATTTTCCACCCTTTCAACTAGAGCTACTTCAGTTAAAGAAACAAGCGAGCCTTTAGAGACATCATCATTACATTCCTCAAGCTCAGCTGCTTCAACCGCTCCAACTACTGAAAATGTCTCTTCCACCGTTACAGACCATGCTTCGACTCTTATGTCACAGGCATCAACACAGCTACCATCAGTACCAACAGAGACATCACCATCACAAGAACCCAGTACCACACAAACTAGTAACCATTCAACAAGCAAACAAATATTGTCTTCTACATCAACGGGAGCAAGGACTGTCTTCACTTCTGAGATTTCCACAGAAGCTGCAACTTCCACCAGAACTGAAGAAACGGGCACAATTTCTACAGAACCCTCAACAGCCTTTTCAACTATTTCATCCACTTCTGTACCACAGATTACAACTTCAGAAGTTTTATTAACAACCACAAAAACTAGTCATCTTCCTGCTACAACTTCTGAACTACCTGCTACAACAGACATAAAAACAGTAAAGTCTGAACCTGCACTCTCTCCTGAGGACACTGCCACTTTGTCGTCAACTCCATCTATTCAGACACTTTCCACAACTGCAATTAGTCTTCCATCTGAAAGTCTTACCACCACAATATTTTCCACACTGTCGTCCTCACCCACTTCATTTGAAGAAACAAGCATGCCTTCTGAAACACCATCATCTTCCTTCAGGACTTCATTTTCAACAGTTCTGACTTCAGAAAACATCTCAACCCCAATGACAGATGACTTGACAACTAGTACATCACAAACATCTACAAAACTACTGACAACAACAACAGAGTCTTCACCAGCTCAAGAATCCAGTACAGAAACTATTAGTCTTTCTACAGGGGAACAAATATCGTCCTCTGCTTCAACAGGACCAAAGACTTTATTTACAACTAAGCTTTCCACTCAAGCAGTTACTTCTACTACAAATGAGGAAACTGGTACTTTTTCTACAAAACCATCAACATTCCTGACTACTGTCCCATCCACCATTTTACCACTCTCAACAACTCCAGAAGGTTTGTTAACAACGCAAACCAGTCATCTTCCCACTACAACTTCTGAGCTACCAGCTACAACAGCAATACAAACAGTGATGTCTGAATCAACACTCTCTCCTGAGGTGAATAACACTGTGTCATCAACACCAATGCCTAAAACTATTTCAACAAGTTCCACCAGTCCTACTTTAGAAATTGTTAGCACCTCGATATTTTCCACCCTTTCAACTAGAGCTACTTCAGTTAAAGAAACAAGCGAGCCTTTAGAGACATCATCATTACATTCCTCAAGCTCAGCTGCTTCAACCGCTCCAACTACTGAAAATGTCTCTTCCACCGTTACAGACCATGCTTCGACTCTTATGTCACAGTCATCAACACAGCTACCATCAGTACCAACAGAGACATCACCATCACAAGAACCCAGTACCACACAAACTAGTAACCATTCAACAAGCAAACAAATATTGTCTTCTACATCAACGGGAGCAAGGACTGTCTTCACTTCTGAGATTTCCACAGAAGCTGCAACTTCCACCAGAACTGAAGAAACTGGCACAATTTCTACAGAACCCTCAACAGCCTTTTCAACTATTTCATCCACTTCTGTACCACAGATTACAACTTCAGAAGTTTTATTAACAACCACAAAAACTAGTCATCTTCCTGCTACAACTTCTGAACTACCTGCTACAACGGACATAAAAACAGTAAAGTCTGAACCTGCACTCTCTCCTGAGGTGACTGCCACTTTGTCGTCAACTCCATCTATTCAGACACTTTCCACAACTGCAATTAGTCTTCCATCTGAAAGTCTTACCACCACAATATTTTCCACACTGTCGTCCTCACCCACTTCATTTGAAGAAACAAGCATGCCTTCTGAAACACCATCATCTTCCTTCAGCACTTCATTTTCAACAGTTCTGACTTCAGAAAACATCTCAACCCCAATGACAGATGACTTGACAACTAGTACATCACAAACATCTACAAAACTACTGACAACAACAACAGAGTCTTCACCAGCTCAAGAATCCAGTACAGAAACTATTAGTCTTTCTACAGGGGAACAAATATCGTCCTCTGCTTCAACAGGACCAAAGACTTTATTTACAACTAAGCTTTCCACTCAAGCAGTTACTTCTACTACAAATGAGGAAACTGGTACTTTTTCTACAAAACCATCAACATTCCTGACTACTGTCCCATCCACCATTTTACCACTCTCAACAACTCCAGAAGGTTTGTTAACAACGCAAACCAGTCATCTTCCCACTACAACTTCTGAGCTACCAGCTACAACAGCAATACAAACAGTGATGTCTGAATCAACACTCTCTCCTGAGGTGAATAACACTGTGTCATCAACACCAATGCCTAAAACTATTTCAACAAGTTCCACCAGTCCTACTTTAGAAATTGTTAGCACCTCGATATTTTCCACCCTTTCAACTAGAGCTACTTCAGTTAAAGAAACAAGCGAGCCTTTAGAGACATCATCATTACATTCCTCAAGCTCAGCTGCTTCAACCGCTCCAACTACTGAAAATGTCTCTTCCACCGTTACAGACCATGCTTCGACTCTTATGTCACAGGTATCAACACAGCTACTATCAGTACCAATAGAGACATCACCATCACAAGAACCCAGTACCACACAAACTAGTAACCATTCAACAAGCAAACAAATATTGTCTTCTACATCAACGGGAGCAAGGACTGTCTTCACTTCTGAGATTTCCACAGAAGCTGCAACTTCCACCAGAACTGAAGAAACGGGCACAATTTCTACAGAACCCTCAACAGCCTTTTCAACTATTTCATCCACTTCTGTACCACAGATTACAACTTCAGAAGTTTTATTAACAACCACAAAAACTAGTCATCTTCCTGCTACAACTTCTGAACTACCTGCTACAACGGACATAAAAACAGTAAAGTCTGAACCTGCACTCTCTCCTGAGGTGACTGCCACTTTGTCATCAACTCCATCTATTCAGACACTTTCCACAACTGCAATTAGTCTTCCATCTGAAAGTCTTACCACCACAATATTTTCCACACTGTCGTCCTCACCCACTTCATTTGAAGAAACAAGCATGCCTTCTGAAACACCATCATCTTCCTTCAGCACTTCATTTTCAACAGTTCTGACTTCAGAAAACATCTCAACCCCAATGACAGATGACTTGACAACTAGTACATCACAAACATCTACAAAACTACTGACAACAACAACAACAACAGAGTCTTCACCAGCTCAAGAATCCAGTACAGAAACAATTAGTCTTTCTACAGGGGAACAAATATCGTCCTCTGCTTCAACAGGACCAAAGACTTTATTTACTACTAAGCTTTCCACTCAAGCAGTTACTTCTACTACAAATGAGGAAACTGGTACTTTTTCTACAAAACCATCAACATTCCTGACTACTGTCCCATCCACCATTTTACCACTCTCAACAACTCCAGAAGGTTTGTTAACAACGCAAACCAGTCATCTTCCCACTACAACTTCTGAGCTACCAGCTACAACAGCAATACAAACAGTGATGTCTGAATCAACACTCTCTCCTGAGGTGAATAACACTGTGTCATCAACACCAATGCCTAAAACTATTTCAACAAGTTCCACCAGTCCTACTTTAGAAATTGTTAGCACCTCGATATTTTCCACCCTTTCAACTAGAGCTACTTCAGTTAAAGAAACAAGCGAGCCTTTAGAGACATCATCATTACATTCCTCAAGCTCAGCTGCTTCAACCGCTCCAACTACTGAAAATGTCTCTTCCACCGTTACAGACCATGCTTCGACTCTTATGTCACAGGCATCAACACAGCTACCATCAGTACCAACAGAGACATCACCATCACAAGAACCCAGTACCACACAAACTAGTAACCATTCAACAAGCAAACAAATATTGTCTTCTACATCAACGGGAGCAAGGACTGTCTTCACTTCTGAGATTTCCACAGAAGCTGCAACTTCCACCAGAACTGAAGAAACGGGCACAATTTCTACAGAACCCTCAACAGCCTTTTCAACTATTTCATCCACTTCTGTACCACAGATTACAACTTCAGAAGTTTTATTAACAACCACAAAAACTAGTCATCTTCCTGCTACAACTTCTGAACTACCTGCTACAACAGACATAAAAACAGTAAAGTCTGAACCTGCACTCTCTCCTGAGGACACTGCCACTTTGTCGTCAACTCCATCTATTCAGACACTTTCCACAACTGCAATTAGTCTTCCATCTGAAAGTCTTACCACCACAATATTTTCCACACTGTCGTCCTCACCCACTTCATTTGAAGAAACAAGCATGCCTTCTGAAACACCATCATCTTCCTTCAGGACTTCATTTTCAACAGTTCTGACTTCAGAAAACATCTCAACCCCAATGACAGATGACTTGACAACTAGTACATCACAAACATCTACAAAACTACTGACAACAACAACAGAGTCTTCACCAGCTCAAGAATCCAGTACAGAAACTATTAGTCTTTCTACAGGGGAACAAATATCGTCCTCTGCTTCAACAGGACCAAAGACTTTATTTACAACTAAGCTTTCCACTCAAGCAGTTACTTCTACTACAAATGAGGAAACTGGTACTTTTTCTACAAAACCATCAACATTCCTGACTACTGTCCCATCCACCATTTTACCACTCTCAACAACTCCAGAAGGTTTGTTAACAACGCAAACCAGTCATCTTCCCACTACAACTTCTGAGCTACCAGCTACAACAGCAATACAAACAGTGATGTCTGAATCAACACTCTCTCCTGAGGTGAATAACACTGTGTCATCAACACCAATGCCTAAAACTATTTCAACAAGTTCCACCAGTCCTACTTTAGAAATTGTTAGCACCTCGATATTTTCCACCCTTTCAACTAGAGCTACTTCAGTTAAAGAAACAAGCGAGCCTTTAGAGACATCATCATTACATTCCTCAAGCTCAGCTGCTTCAACCGCTCCAACTACTGAAAATGTCTCTTCCACCGTTACAGACCATGCTTCGACTCTTATGTCACAGTCATCAACACAGCTACCATCAGTACCAACAGAGACATCACCATCACAAGAACCCAGTACCACACAAACTAGTAACCATTCAACAAGCAAACAAATATTGTCTTCTACATCAACGGGAGCAAGGACTGTCTTCACTTCTGAGATTTCCACAGAAGCTGCAACTTCCACCAGAACTGAAGAAACGGGCACAATTTCTACAGAACCCTCAACAGCCTTTTCAACTATTTCATCCACTTCTGTACCACAGATTACAACTTCAGAAGTTTTATTAACAACCACAAAAACTAGTCATCTTCCTGCTACAACTTCTGAACTACCTGCTACAACGGACATAAAAACAGTAAAGTCTGAACCTGCACTCTCTCCTGAGGTGACTGCCACTTTGTCGTCAACTCCATCTATTCAGACACTTTCCACAACTGCAATTAGTCTTCCATCTGAAAGTCTTACCACCACAATATTTTCCACACTGTCGTCCTCACCCACTTCATTTGAAGAAACAAGCATGCCTTCTGAAACACCATCATCTTCCTTCAGCACTTCATTTTCAACAGTTCTGACTTCAGAAAACATCTCAACCCCAATGACAGATGACTTGACAACTAGTACATCACAAACATCTACAAAACTACTGACAACAACAACAACAACAGAGTCTTCACCAGCTCAAGAATCCAGTACAGAAACAATTAGTCTTTCTACAGGGGAACAAATATCGTCCTCTGCTTCAACAGGACCAAAGACTTTATTTACTACTAAGCTTTCCACTCAAGCAGTTACTTCTACTACAAATGAGGAAACTGGTACTTTTTCTACAAAACCATCAACATTCCTGACTACTGTCCCATCCACCATTTTACCACTCTCAACAACTCAAGAAGGTTTGTTAACAACGCAAACCAGTCATCTTCCCACTACAACTTCTGAGCTACCAGCTACAACAGCAATACAAACAGTGATGTCTGAATCAACACTCTCTCCTGAGGTGAATAACACTGTGTCATCAACACCAATGCCTAAAACTATTTCAACAAGTTCCACCAGTCCTACTTTAGAAATTGTTAGCACCTCGATATTTTCCACCCTTTCAACTAGAGCTACTTCAGTTAAAGAAACAAGCGAGCCTTTAGAGACATCATCATTACATTCCTCAAGCTCAGCTGCTTCAACCGCTCCAACTACTGAAAATGTCTTTTCCACCGTTACAGACCATGCTTCGACTCTTATGTCACAGGCATCAACACAGCTACCATCAGTACCAACAGAGACATCACCATCACAAGAACCCAGTACCACACAAACTAGTAACCATTCAACAAGCAAACAAATATTGTCTTCTACATCAACGGGAGCAAGGACTGTCTTCACTTCTGAGATTTCCACAGAAGCTGCAACTTCCACCAGAACTGAAGAAACGGGCAAAATTTCTACAGAACCCTCAACAGCCTTTTCAACTATTTCATCCACTTCTGTACCACAGATTACAACTTCAGAAGTTCTATTAACAACCACAAAAACTAGTCATCTTCCTGCTACAACTTCTGAACTACCTGCTACAACAGACATAAAAACAGTAAAGTCTGAACCTGCACTCTCTCCTGAGGTGACTGCCACTTTGTCGTCAACTCCATCTATTCAGACACTTTCCACAACTGCAATTAGTCTTCCATCTGAAAGTCTTACCACCACAATATTTTCCACACTGTCGTCCTCACCCACTTCATTTGAAGAAACAAGCATGCCTTCTGAAACACCATCATCTTCCTTCAGGACTTCATTTTCAACAGTTCTGACTTCAGAAAACATCTCAACCCCAATGACAGATGACTTGACAACTAGTACATCACAAACATCTACAAAACTACTGACAACAACAACAGAGTCTTCACCAGCTCAAGAATCCAGTACAGAAACTATTAGTCTTTCTACAGGGGAACAAATATCGTCCTCTGCTTCAACAGGACCAAAGACTTTATTTACTACTAAGCTTTCCACTCAAGCAGTTACTTCTACTACAAATGAGGAAACTGGTACTTTTTCTACAAAACCATCAACATTCCTGACTACTGTCCCATCCACCATTTTACCACTCTCAACAACTCCAGAAGGTTTGTTAACAACGCAAACCAGTCATCTTCCCACTACAACTTCTGAGCTACCAGCTACAACAGCAATACAAACAGTGATGTCTGAATCAACACTCTCTCCTGAGGTGAATAACACTGTGTCATCAACACCAATGCCTAAAACTATTTCAACAAGTTCCACCAGTCCTACTTTAGAAATTGTTAGCACCTCGATATTTTCCACCCTTTCAACTAGAGCTACTTCAGTTAAAGAAACAAGTGAGCCTTTAGAGACATCATCATTACATTCCTCAAGCTCAGCTGCTTCAACCGCTCCAACTACTGAAAATGTCTCTTCCACCGTTACAGACCATGCTTCGACTCTTATGTCACAGGCATCAACACAGCTACCATCAGTACCAACAGAGACATCACCATCACAAGAACCCAGTACCACACAAACTACTAACCAATCAACAAGGGAACAAATATTGTCTTCTACATCAATAGAATCAATGACTGTATTCAGTACTAAGCTTTCCACTCAATCAGTTACTTCTACTACAACTGAGGAAACTGGCACTTTTTCCTCAAAACCATCAACCCTTCTGACTACTCTCTCATCTACTATTTTTCCACTGCCAACAACTCCAGAAGGTTCATTAACAATTCACACCAGTCATCTTCCCATTACAACCTCTACTCTTCTAGCTACAACAGTAAAAGAGACAGTGGTGTCTAAATCAACATTCTCTCCTGAGGTAAATAACAATGTGTCATCAACATCATTGCCAAGCTCAGTTGCTTCAAGTGCTTCGACTCCAGTAAACATTTCTACCAAAGTGACAGACCACCCTTCGACTCTTAAGTCACAGACCTCTTTAAAACTATCAACAGTACTGACAGAGACTTCTACATCTCCAACCAGTACAACAAAATCTAATAACTTTACAACACGGGAACAAATATTGTCTTCTACATCAATAGGAAAAAGGACTTTATTTCCTACTGAGCTTTCCACTAAAGCAATTACCCATACTAAAACTGAGAAAACTAGCAGTTTTTCTACAGAACCATCAACCTCCTTCTCTACTGCTTCATTCACTATCTTACCAGTATCAGCTGTAACTCATGAATCTGACTATGTACCTACCACTAACGTTGTAACATCGTTACCAATGCAACAAACTATTACGAAGTCAACTACTCATTTATCAGTTAGTGTCAGTAATCCAACTAGATCTCTAACAGAAAGTAGTCAATCCCTATCCTCTAATGACCAGGTTAACATCACACAAACGTTTTCAACAGTGACGCCAGTACTTAGTTCTACCACGGTGAAAACTTCCTTTTCTTCATCATACAGTAGGCTTAATACCTCTACTACTGTGATAACTACTGAAAAAATATCCACATTATCTACCACTCCAAAACTGTGTACAAACACTGAAAACAAGAATTGCTCATATCAAAATGGAATCTGCTCTTGTGTTTGCAATCAATATCTCATTGGAAATGAATGTGAATATGGAAAAAACGAGACTTCTGCCGTGTTACGTAAGTTAAAATGATGGTGCTTTTTATGTATTTATATTATGTATTCTAGGGAATTCATTTTATTCTGAGCATCTATTCACATTTGTCTTTAAAGGGAACCTGTCATCAACTTTATGCTGACCTCACTGAGGGCAGCATAAAATAGGGACAGAAATTACGATTTCATCGGTGTGTCACTTATGAGCTAAAAGTCGGTGGTTGCCGAGAACCAGCATCATAATCATTGCAGCACAGGCCTTGAAAAGAGTCAAATATACCTGAGAAGAGTCCTGGTTATACATAATCTCCTGCTCTCCCCAGCCATCTGCTGATGATTGGTAGTTCTCTCCTAGAGAGAAAGGGAGAAAACTAGGTATTAGACTGTCAGTCATCAGCAGGTGGGCAGGAGAGCAGGAATTCATGAATAACCAGGACTCTTCTCAGGTGGCCGTGACTCTTTTCCAAGCCCAGTCTGCAATGATTGTGATGTTGGTTCTCGGCAACCACTTACTTTTAACTTATAAATGACAGTCTGTACTTTATACTGCCGTTAGTATGGACAGTATAAAGTTGATGACAGGTTCCCTTTAAATATGCTTGTGGTATATGCCCCTTGTTAGCTTTCAGACATTGTGGTGGTCAATTACTGACAACACTAACTATCTTACCAAGTGGCTTATGCACCACACAGGAAGACCATGAGAATGTTATGTGATGTGATTAAAAGAGGCCCTGCAGCCTCAACAGAAAGATCTCACAAACGAGTAAATGGGGGCTGAGCTGCAGATTGGATATTGAGTAAGCAATGCCCAGTTTTGTTATAGACAATTTTAAAACACTAAAGCCCAGATACCTCAAGACTTACCTGTAGTTTACTGGCTCCAAACCTATTGTCAAGATCCATTTGAAGTAAATCAATTTTGAAAGTTTTAATGAAACCTGTTCTTTTGCTCAGACTCTTTCCAAAGCTAAACAGTAGTAAATAACTTTGTTTTCCAGCTGAAAGAAAAGGTCCAACACGTAACATCTCTGTTGAGTTCACCATATATAAGACATTTACGATATCCTTAAATGACAAATCATCCCCAGAGTACTCAGCCCTGTATAACCAAATAATAGATGTGGTAAGTAAAAAACAAAACTGCCAACTGGAAGCATAGCTCTGTTATGTAGTCTGCTTTCATTGTATTATTGTATACTAATC
Source organism: Bufo bufo (assembly GCF_905171765.1). Lineage (NCBI taxonomy): Eukaryota > Metazoa > Chordata > Amphibia > Anura > Bufonidae > Bufo > Bufo bufo. The sequence goes on from NC_053389.1 coordinate 122,591,292, forward strand.
GTATCTGTTATTTTTGTACTGTTTTATGAGGATCTGTCACGTCTTCTGACATGTCTGTTTTAGTAACTCTTTGCATTCTCATGTAATAATAATTCTTGAGCATCTATCCTTATGTTTCTATTCTTATGACTCTAGGTTGTGTCATTCCTTGATTATTCCTGCCAGAAGTTTATCAATTAATTGCTAGTTTTCAATGGGTGTGATCAGCTGGGAGGGTGTCCCTACACTGTCTGACAGCATGGATTGAATAGTGTCAGACTGTGCCAAGGTATACCCCCAACTGGTAACAACCATCTAGACCTTTATTCGTTATAAATTCTAGCAGGAATAATAAAGTTGTGGCACATCACAGAGTCATAAGAATAGATGCTCCAGAATTGCTATTGCAATTTGACTTCTGGTATTCAATATAGTTAGGATATAAATGAATGGTGATCTGTACCCATACAGTATCAATAACTTGCACAAGGCAAGAAGTGTTATCGTGGGGATTTTGAGCCGTGGAGATGCAAGCTCTGAGCACTTAATTTAAAACATAGATAATGCAGGTATGAAGTGAGCCATTAAATAACCTTTCACATCTTCCATGTTCAGTGCATCAAGCTTTATATAACACTTACCAGGGTTCTCCTTTAGGTTCTCCTCCTAAATAGTATTATGTATTATTTATTTATTCATTTAAAAAAGGGTAAAACGGTTTAAAAAAAAAAGTTAAAATAAAAATAATAACCTTCTCAATCCCATGCCATTTCCATTCTGACGCTTCCTGGGTTCCCCGTTGGTCTCTACTTCCAGTGACCACTCAGTCAATTACTGGTCACGGTGGTGACTTTTCTCAGCACGCGATTGACTGAGTGGTCACATTTCTGTGTCAAGAGGGACCAGAAAGTACAGATCGTCGGGAGACCCAAGAAGAGCTCTAAAGAGAGTGATGGGGGATTGGTAACGTATTATTTTAGTTGTTTTTAAGCCATTCTTATATTTACCAGCCATATCAGAATGGCATTATAACCGAAAGGTATAAAAAGTCCAGATTGTAGTCAAACAAGACTGTAAATTCTGTTTGTTGCCCCTTCACTCTAAACAATAAAACAGTGAGGCAGATGTATGACTGTGACGGTGGTACAGTTGAATTCTGTGGTGTAAGTGGAGGTATTCTTTGCTGCACTGTGGTATTTGCTTCTGTTGGGCGGTATTTTGTGGTGCACTACAGTATTGCATACCCTGCCTACTTCTGTTGCCGCGACTTCTGTCAATTTGGACCCGTCTACAACATGGGTCCACTTTTAGTTTTTTTCCAGGGCCACTTTAAAGGGGTTGTCTCATCATAGACAATGGGGGCATATCGCTAGGATATGCTCCCATTGTCTTATAGGTGCGGGTCCCACCACTGTGACCCGCACCTATATTGAGAACGGAGCCCCGCAAGGTGGTGGCTGGAGGACTCTGGTCCAGCCACCACCAAGCCGGTTCCCCATAGAAGTGAATGGGAGTGCACCGCGCATGACTGGCCAAAGCTCCCATTCACTTCTATGGGCTCGACGGAAATAGCCGAGCCAGCGCTCGGCTATTTTTGCCGGCCCCATAGAAAATAAATGGAGGGCGGCTGCGCATGTGCAGTGCACCCTCCTTCACTTTCGGGACTCTGTTCTCGATATAGGTGCGGGTCTTACCACTGGGACAATGGGGGCATATCCTAGCGATATGCCCACATTGTCTGTCATGAGACAACCCCTTTAAGTTCCCAGTCGACCCATGCTCCTCATACACACGTGGATATCATCATACGCTCACACACGCACCTCCCTTTCATGGTCACCATAGACACTTTACACTATACTATCTATAATTAACATAATAAACAATGCTATTACTTTCACCCTCTTACACGTGATCTGCTCATATGCTGACTGAATACTGATTATTTTTTCTTTACAGCTGAAGTCTGCTTTCAAACATGCAGCACCTGATTATTTTTTGGAAGTGGCCATTCATGGATTCAGGTACTTTCATGTATACAGTGTTTTTAGGGACTACATCATCCTGTGTTATGTAGGTACATGCCAGACAAGGCCACAATAACTGCAGGAAAAACACAGATTTATGGAGTTACTTGTGAATTGGACTTTAACTGAAAAAGGATTTTACCATAAAAGTGGCCAAGGCAGAAAGTTGGACTTCTGGGGAGGGTTTCATGCTGACATTGGCTGCAGCTTATCATAGTAGTAGAGTTCACGCAGATAGCACTGCCACGTCTCTGGACACTTCTACATGGCTGTATATGAGGTTTTGTATTTTCCCCAAGAAGCAAGACTTCTAGTGGAGAATACCTTTATAAAATGGACTCCAATGAAGCATGTCACGATTTTTTTTCTGTGGACTCTCATAAGAAAAACCTCTGGATCACCCTATAGAATTCGAGGCAAGCAGAGGTGCCATATGGGCTCACAGCTGGCTATGGGCGATGTGTTGAAAAGAATTATGAAAAAAGTGGCCAAAGGCAAAGAAGATTAAAAAAGTTATGTTTACTGGTTCAGACCCTGTCCACACCAGAGCCTGTAGTGGTAATATGCTAATCTACCACACGTGACTGCTGCAGGCCATCCTGGCCTAATAGTGAACTATACCGTTGATGCCAATGACTGGCTGCAGCAGGTATGTGTGATATATGGGCATGTCATCACTGCAGCAAAGAACATGACTTGATAGCTGCAGCGGTGGGGAGGATTGGAGTGGTGGTGCTGGAGCAGAGGGGATGTGAACCAGTGACTATAACTAATTTTATTATTTTAACTCGGACTACACCTTTAATACTTGTAGAGGGCTTCCGAATGTGAAGGTAATTCAGTGGTATCATCCAAAGGATACGGGAACTCTTATGCTAACTTATCATTGTATCTAGTATCTGGAATCTATATTTTTGGTACTGGGATGTTTTTCTTTTATTTGCACAAAAAAATTTGATCAAACTTTCTTTCTGTTTTATAGGAATGGGAGCATTATTGTGGACAGCACGGCTATCTTTAAGTATCCTAACAACCAGACGGGCATTGACTTCATAAATAATGATTTGGAGTCTGCGATGAACAGTTCTCTGGTGCAGTCAATGGCAGACCTCACAGAAATCCTGAAAGCTAATGTTTTCATTTCTAAAATACAAGCAGGATCACCGACTATAACCAGTAAGCTTTTATGCACTTCATTAACCCCTCCCCGACCGCCCCACGTAAATTTAAAAACTACACAAAATTGAATAAAAAGTGATCAAAAAGTCAAACACACCTGAGAATGATATCAATGAAAAGTACAGCACGTCCCGTAAAAAATTAGCCCTTACACAGCTCCATACACATAAAAAAAAGTTGTAGGGATCAGAATATGGCTAAGCAAAAATAAAATTCTTTTTTTTCTTTTTTTAATTTTTTTCAGTAATAAAACACAAGAAAAACTATACATATCGTTGTAATCGTACTAACCTGTAGAATAAAATGAACAGGAAACAGTGTAAAAAAAAAACCCATAAAGCTGGCAAATGATTTTTTTTTATAATTCCACCCCATTTTGAATTTTACAATCTTAAATGGTGCTATTAGAAAGTGCATTTTGTCCCGCAAAAAAAAAAAAAAAACAAGCCCTAATATGGCTATTTGAATGAAAAAATAAAAAAGTTATGGCTTTGAGAGGGCTGGAAGTAAAAAAAGAAAACAGAAAATCACCCGGTCTTGAAAGGGTTTAGGCTACATGGTGACTGCAGTCAAAATGCTGGTGCAATATGACTTCACATATTCCCTATGGCAAAAAGTCAGTCAGCCTCTCTAATAGTTCTCTTGACTCTGATTTGTATAAAGATTCAAAGATAGATTGATGTCCAAAGGAGTGTTGATGTCTCGGATGTCATGTTAATAAGGAGACTGGTCCGGGGAACCCAATCCTAGAGACAGGTGAGGGTTCCACAGGTGGGACCAATATCTATCAAACATTTATGGCATATCTTGTGGATATGACATAAAAGTCAGTGAAGAGAATACCCCTTTATGTGGAGATATCGGCAACATTTCAGTACTGCCAGCCGCTGCAGCTGACACGGGCAGCACCATCATCAGATCCAGCCTAGTAGAGGAGTAAGGTAAAGATTTGGGTAGGTGTAAAATTTCTTAGAAAGAAATCCTATGCTACCCCCGGTACAAAAATTCGCTTAATCAAAAAAATACACAATTTATAAGAATATGATACAAATGTCTCTCTTAAAAACAAAAATGAACAGCCGATGAGGGAGGGTATTGCCCAGACAACTGATAGCAAGTATTTATAGATAGCAAATAAAGAGCCCAGCAATGAACAGGTTAAAAAGCACCAAATAAGTCTTAACAGACAAAATTAACTCTGGATGCCAGTGAATGATACCAGATAACGAGAGAGGATATTTTTGTGAAAATACTAACCAGCCCTGGACATGTGGTAACCCAGTGAGAGGAGATACGTGCAGCAGCTTCCACCTCAGACCCCAACGTGTGTTTTGACCCTTAGTGTCTTCTAGGCGTTCTCAAAGCAGGCCAAAAGTTTTAATTTTTTGTGCCTTTTATTTTATTTTATTTTTGGGTACATTAATTTGTATCTCTTAAATCTACAGAGGTAGAACAGATGAAGAAATATGTGAGCTGTTCTCTGAATTACGCTGGCTACATAGTAACATGTAATAGTATATACTGTTACTGCACTGGCCCATGCTTCAATAATCCAGGCTACTGCCATTATCATGGAGACTGTTTCAATGCAGCGAACGGCTCCATCTGTCAGTAAGTATGTTACTTATTAGTTGAAAAGAAATTATGGTTTAATTTTTTTCTTCAAAAATCAATAGTAGAGGTGAATATAAGAAATGTTGTAGTTTATCGCATCAGAGAAAGATGTTTTCTCCTTCTCATACTCCTATTTTGCTCCACCTCTGCTTCACTAAAGGCAGAAAATAAACATTCAACAGCTGTCAACTGGACAATCGTTTGGCCAACAGCTATTTCTCCTGACTCCCTAATACACATACAGCTCGGCTGAACGTATATGTGTATTTAATGGGGAGAAAGCCACTGCCAAGCATTTCTGGCAGCAGCTTATCTCCAGAGAGAACAAAATAATTCTCACTCAATTCTTCTCCCCACACACATTAGACTGTTGGCCGTGTGTTTGGGGGCCTTAACTCCCAATTCACTGCTCAAATCAGTCTTCTGTGTAGATGGTCTGCCTGCTCACTGAAATATCAGATTATATAGAAGTGCATTAAGAGGGTAGGGTCAGGGAAGGGCTGCTGGTGACAGGCATTGGCACATAGACTGCTCCTTGCTAGTAAGTGATTTAAAGTCTTATTTAAAGGGTTCTCCGGGATTGAGATATTGATGATCTACCTTCAGGATCAGCGGGGGTCCCGGGAGACATCTGTACAAAGAGGCCGCTGAATGTGATGTCACATTCATAGGTCACATGGCCTAGATGCAGCTCAACCCCATTAAAGTGATGAAAACTGGGACATCACAAAAGAAGGAACTCAAGAAGGAACCAATCAGATCACTTTGTATATTTTTTATTTTTTTTTTAACTTAAAACCGTGTCAGCTGGAATGTGATTATGGTTATTATGAACCATAGGACTGCACTTTGCTGTAGTTTTCATAATTAATTCCCACTTAGTATTAGCAAGATTAATATCTAAGGCTACTTTCACACTCATGTTTTGGCTTTCCGTTTGTGAGATCCGTTCAGGGTTTATACAAGCGGTCCAAAACGGATCAGTTTTGCCCTAATATATTCTGAATGGAAAAGGATCTGTTTGCCTCCGTTCCGTCTCCATTCCGCTCTGGAGATGGACACCAAAACGCTGCCTGCAGCGTTTTGGTGTCCGCCTGACGATGCGAAGGCAAGAGGCAAACGTCCTGACACACAATGTAAGTCAATGGGGACGGATTTGTTTTCTCTGACACAATAGAAAACAGATCCGTCTCCCATTGACTTTCAATGGTGTTCATGACGGATCCGTCTTGGCTATGTTACAGATAATTCAAATGGATCCGTTCATGAAGGATGCATGCGATTGTAACGGATCAGTTTTTGCAGATCCATGGCGGATCCGTCCAAATCTGCGGACTAAGAACATCCATTTGATATGACATAATTGTCTTTTCATGTGGGTTTGATAGCTGGCACTTCCACTGTGACAGGAACGGGGCCCTCCATGTCCCCTGCTGCTTATTGCAACCTGGTGGCAGAGGGCCCAATATGTGTCACAGGTTATAATGAGTAAGGGGGGGGCATGGGCCCCTGGTCTCATTAGCAGTGGGGGGACATTTATGACTTTCATCGGAATATCTTTAGGTGTCCAGATAAAGACAGTTGATATCACTAATACATGCGAATAGCTATATACTATGGGACTAATTTATATACAGAAAACATATATGACGTAATGTATGGACGCCATATGTGTAAAATCATTTATTCCCTGGACTCACCTTAGCTAGAAAGATCATTGGTTTCACCTCCAATGAAGGCAGACACCTAATTATAAAAAAAGAAATGCATAATATAGGTGAATAAGCGACATCAGCAGAACATTGCATACGTTGTATTGAAACCTTCATTTTTTCTAGGTGCTACAAGTATGACTTTTACCAGTACCAAGGAGAACAGTGTGAGCTTTATGAGCGAAGATCTGGATTTTACGGGTTAATATTTGGCCTGATTGGTGGAGCTCTCCTGCTTCTCATCGTTCTGATATTTGCAGTGTTCGTGCTGAGGAAGAAAAGGATGTTCAAGTATGTGTATTGAGTATTGTGTATTGAGCCAAGGTGATATTAAGATGGGGGGTACATGAAAATCACAGCAAGGTGTCTTAGGACTTTAACGATATGTCCACACAGTATGTAAAATGCATTAGAAAATCAGCAATGAATCCATGGCAGAATCCGTATCAATTACATGCAGATTTTGAAGTGGAAAAGGGTGTGAATTTGCTGTGGATTTCATCCTACGCGTTGCAGAGGGTGAAATCCATTGTGGAAATCTGTAACATAAATTCACATGCTGCAGATCTGAAATCTGAATCACAGGTCAATTTAGGGTGAAGTTTTGTTTTTTGTTTTTTCATCTCATCCACTTTGCTGCTATTGTATAGTGCTGCGGATTTGCCACCCACATGCCATCTGTGAATATACCCTTAAACAGTAATGCACCCTTGTTAAAGAGTATCCATCAACATGATCAACCCTATTAAACCAGGCACATGTGTCAAAGGCAGTACCATCGGCGCACGTGCAGTGTGACCGCTCTGAGAGCTTCACTGCACCAGTGCATGCTCTACATTTCAGGGCCAGGCACTGGACCAGTGAGCATGCCTGGTCCTGTCAATTTCTTTGGGAGGGGGAGTGGCTACAGGGAGAGGCAGAGGAGAAGCGGTGCTCCAAGGGGCTAGGCCGGTCCCTCGGTGCTCAGAGAACCTAATTTGCATATAAGTAAGAATATCAATTTCTCTGCACTGGTAATGATGATTAAAAAGGGCTCATTTAATTCACAATGATCAATTCTACCAGGTAGTAAGCCTGGTTTAAAAGGGTTGATCATGGTGACAGATGTGCTTTAAAGTCTTAAGGTTTCCATATATATATTATTTTTTTCCAGAAAAAGTATGGCACACTCTATTGCAAACAGCATACCTAGAGTCACTGGGGTAGTAAAACAAGGGTGGCATCAGCGGAAATGACTTTGAAATTCTGTGCATGAATGGTTGTGCCCCCTTCACCAGTACAAGGGGTGAGCATCCTCTATGGGACTGCCAATGTATAATGCCGAATTATGTTCAATAGTCCTATAGTGATGAAAGGAGCAGCAGAATGTAGACCACTCCACCACACACATGATGGAAACAAGATCCCCATATTTGTTATCGGGGTCTCTGAGGTCAGACACTTATCCCCTACCCTGTGGAGGGGGATAAATTTGAATCTTGGGACAACCCCTTTAAAGGAGTATTCCAGGATTTAATATTGATGGTGTATCTTCAGGATAGGCCATCAATATCTGATTGGGCGCCTGTATGAAAATGGTGGCAACAACACTTGAACAGAGCATCAGAACTCTGGGTTTATTGGACTACAGACATTAACTAAATTGCTTCTGTATACTAGTGATACAATGTAAAATCCATGGCTTATGGCTGATGGAGACACCTTACCGACTAATATAATCCAGTAGTATGACCATCTCATCTGTTTTACCATATCCTGCAGATTATTCAATGAGAGACGTAACTCAAAAACGTGGTTTACGTATGATGAAGAAAGAACTAACTTCCAGCATACAGGTAACTGGGAAATAATGCAGGTTTCTTCTTTAGACAGAATGGCCCGCATTTATCATTAAAATACACCACTTTGGTGGTGTGAAAACAGCACAAACTGCACATTTGCGACTTTTTTAACGCTTTTTCTCCGCTGGCCAAGACACTTTTTCAAAAAAGGGGAGAGGTGAGGGCGGAGAGGGGGCAGGCTGGTGGCCCCGCCACAATTATCAACTTCTACACCAGTTTTCTGGTCTATGCCAGGATGCGTAGATATCAGTACAGGCGCACGGAGTGCCGGATGCTGCTTCTAATTTATGATGAAGGGTGTGTATATATATATATATATATATAAAGCACAGCAGCGCTGGTTTGGTTATCACAGCCGTGCTATGATAAAAATCTGCCCCAGTATTTACTCCTGGTGATCCAAGTCTTAAAATGGTAAAGGCATAATACATTATACACTATATGGAAATGCTTCAGGAGGTATTCAGAACTGGAAAAATGTGAAATCAAGTAGTGGTCATGGGGGGGGGGATTCATTTCCTATCATCCCATGGAAGAACATTACAGTCAGCCTCTTCTCAGCCTGAAATGGCTAAGAACAGAGAACGCCAGACTTCTTTACCGATCATGGCGACTGTCAATAATTTTGAATACATTGACAAGCGAGGTGAAACGTGCGTTGGGGTTGGTGTCCCTCCCTTACTCCTGGTTTGTACTGGTTTTTGTTATGCTATTTTGTACTATTGTCTATGTGTCACTATTTATTTTTTATGCTGGTGATTATATGTGTACATGGGAGTATTTCTTAGTGAGACTCCCAGTACAAGTTAACAACCTCAGCACTTATATTATAATAGTGAGATAACCATTGTTTCAATGGCATGATATACCATGTGCAATTAGCATTTTTTTTTACACTGGTCTTGTACAATGATGGTGCATAGATTTTGCACAGATTTCTCAGACGTAAAATTGATAGCGGGAGTTTAGGGGGGGGGGATTCTTTCTTGTCACAGTATTGTCCTGCATTGCTGCCATTATATGTATTTTGTCTAACATTATGTATTTATCTGAATGTATATTACATGTGTGTGTTCACATTTTTGGTGAGTTCTATCTCTCCAGTACAGAAGAAAAGCAGAGAACCGGAGACTGATCACAGCGAAATGCTAATAGATTATTTTTTCCTTTCCTTCTCTTGTTCTAGATATGGATGATGTTGCCAGATCAGGGATCACAAACTTGGCAGCTAAATTTGGAAAATATGATTTAGAAACAAATTCATTCAATTCTTCGGACAGCAGCCTCTCTGCAGGAGTGTACCGACCCAGACTGGACAAAGTTGACACTTCACAACCAGTAAAGAAAATTATTACTCATACAACTTATCTGTAAACTGATAGCTACATTTTCAGGCATGGCCCCTTTCTCTTTGTCCTATTGGGGCACACAGGTGTTGCACAGAAGGGCTGCCATACTCTGTACTCCTCTCTAGGCCTCATGCACACGACCATATACTATGTATCCGTGTCTGATCTACCTTTTTTGTGGATTGCACATGAACCCATTTATTTCTATGGGTCCACAACAAAACCCCCCATAAAACGGACAGCACACAGATGTCATTTCTATGCTTTCTGCATCCCTGTCTCCGTTCTGCAAATTGTAGAACATGTTATATTCTTATGCGTATTGCAAACAAGATTAGTCATTTGTATCAATGGGAGTGAGAAAAATCAGTATTAGGCCTCATGCACACGACCGTTGTTGTGTTCCGTTCCGCAAAATGGGGTTCCGTTGTTCCGTGATCCGTTTCCGTGTGTCTTCCTTTATTTTTGGAGGATCACCAGACATGAAGGAAAGTAAAAAAAAATCGAAGTCAAGTTTACCATGCTAATCATAGGAAAACAATCTTGTGTGCCTCCGCTTTTTTTCACGGTCCCATTGACTTGAATGGGTCCGCAAACCGTTTTCCGTGAAAAAAATAGGGCAGGTTATATTTTTTTGACGGACTGGAACCACGGATCACGGACGCGGATGACAAACGGTGCATTAGCCGAGTTTTCAACGGACCCATTGAAAGTCAATGGGTCTGCAGAAAATCACGAAAAACGGAACAACGGACACGGAATAAAACAACGGTCGTGTGCATGAGGCCTTACACACGCAAAGTGTCTGTATTTTCCAGATCTGTGGTTTGCGGACTGCAATACAGACACGGTCGTGTGCATGAGGCATTAACCAGAACACAGAGCTCTTTAAAAAATGAACATCTCTCTCTGGCAGATCTGGCCCATGAATTACACAGTTGGCTATAAGGCTGGGTTCACACGGGTGTTGCGGGAAAACGTGCGGGTGCGTTGCGGGAACACCCGCAATTTTTCCGCGCGAGTGCAAAACATTGTAATGCGTTTTGCACTCGCGTGAGAAAAATCGTGCATGTTTGGTACCCAAACCCGAAATTCTTTACAGAAGTTCGGGCTTGGGATCGGTGTTCTGTAGATTGTATTATTTTCCCTTATAACATGGTTATAAGGGAAAATAATAGCATTCTGAATACAGAATGCATAGTAAAACAGCGCTGGAGGGGTTAAAAAAACAACAACATTTTTTTAACTCACCTTAGTCAACTTGATCGCGGCACGGCATCTCCTTCTGTCTCCTTTGTTGAATAGGACCTGTGGTGAGCATTAATTACAGGAACAGGACCTTTGATGACGTCACTCCGGTCATCACATGATCCATCACCATGGTAAAAGATCATGTGACGTACCATGTGATGACCGGAGTGACGTCATCAAAGGTCCTGTTCCTGTAATTAATGCTCACCACAGGTCCTATTCAACAAAGGAGACAGAAGGAGATGCCGGGCCGCAATCAAGTGGACTAAGGTGAGTTAAATTATTATTATTATTTTTTTAACCCCTCCAGCGCTGTTTTACTATGCATTCTGTATTCAGAATGCTATTATTTTCCCTTATAACCATGGTATAAGTGAAAATAATAATGATCGGGTCTCTATCCCGATCGTCTCCTAGCAACCGTGCGTGAAAATCGCACCGCATCCGCACTTGCTTGCGGATGCTTGCGATTTTCACGCAGCCCCATTCACTTCTATGGGGCCTGCGTTGCGTGAAAAACTATAGAGCATGCTGCGATTTTCACGCAACGCACAAGTGATGCGTGAAAATCACCACTCATGTGAACAGCGGGTGCAATGAGTTCACAGGTATTCAGTGCGGGTGCAATGCGTTCACCTCACGCATCGCATCTGCGCGGAATACTCGCCCGTGTGAAAGGGGCCTTAATCTGCTTTGTATGCAACTTCCCCCAACAATATCAGCTGGTTGCCAGGGTTATCAACAACCAGCTTAAAGGGGTTATCCTATGAATAAGGTAAAAAAAATGAATTAAGACCGCATTTAGTAAATGAGAATCTCTTTCTAACAATGCTAGAACCAGCCCTGTACCTCACATGGATCCAGAGCTTCTCCATTCAGTGCTCTGCTAGATTTATTTCAAGCTGGCATCTCAAGGGGATATGTCTTTTCGCAGGGGGCTTGCCCTTTCTGTTGCATCTGGTGGCAGATGAAGGTTGGAAGTGAGAATGTGTGTCCACCTCACTAAGGTGGACAGAGAAATTAGAAAAAGAACAAACAGCTGCTGGCGTTACACAGAGATTTCATTGAATAAGCTATAGTACATTTTTTATTACATGCAGTCAAAAAAGTATTCAGATCCAAGTGCTGTTTTGAAAACTGCAGAATATTTTTCATGGGATAACCTCTTTAGGCCTCATGCACACGACCGTATGTATTTTGCGGATGACGTCCGTGTGCATTCCGTATTTTGCGGAACGGAACAGCTGGCCCGTAAGGCGGATAATATTAGGACATATTTTTTTGCGGAATGGAAATACGGACATACGAAAACGGAATGTACACGGAGCAACTTCATTTTTTTTTTTTTTTGCAGACCCATTAAAATAAATGGTTCCGTATATGGTCCGCCAAAAAAAAAATGGAAGGGGCACGAAAAGAAAATACGTTTGTGTGCATGAGGCCCTAATGCGAGACTAGCTTCAACGTTTGTTTTATTGCTGCAATGTAAGAATAAAATTAAAAAAAACATGTAAAAATATTCTGGTATTTTGTGAATACAGCTCCATTGCAGGGGAATATGTTTCCATGGTAACAGACTACAGCATATGTAGGTTTAGACTACTCCCTCTGCCTCTCCCTTTTTGCAGAGGGATTATATTACGCACAGGGTTGTTTTGTAGTCTGTAGCCATGGAGATTATACATAAGTCCGCTGAGCAGGTGTGTACGTAATACAGATGGATATAGACAGTGAGTAGAGCAATACTTGACTGCAGATCTGACCACACATAGGGGGTGATTTGTCAAACTGGTGTAAAGTAGAACTGGCTTAGTTGCCCATAGCAACCAATCAGATTCCACCTTTTATTTTCCAAAGGAGCTCGGAAAAATGAAAGGTGGAATCTGTTTCGTTGCTATGGGCAACTAAGCCAGTTCTACTTTACAAGAATTTGATAAATGACCCCACAGGGTTTAATTTATTATCTAAAACCATGGTGAGACAAAAGTATAGTGATGAGCTGTATGCAGACTGCATTAGTAAAGTTATTTTTTATTTAAATATCCTTTAAAATCCTAAGTCATTATTTCTCTTTCCACAGTTCAAAATTCAAAGACCTGAAATGGTTTCAGCCAGTATAGAACAAAAATGATCTGCGGACGTCTCTGAAGAAGGACACTGCTTTATGTTGTTTTTAACATAATCTAATTTACTTCTGTGAATGTAACTGAAAAACATGAAAAGGAAAACATCTGGTAGCACAAAAAACACTTGACAAACTGTGTTACCAGATATCCTATGATGTTGCGGCACTTTGCACATATATGTTCTTCTTTATAAATTATGAGTTCAGATTTTTATATTATACTTTTATATTATTATAGTAATATATGAACTATAACCGAACAAAGCATATTCCTAATGAACTCAATGTGCAGGACATGAAGTAAACACCTGTACGTCTTTTGCACTTAAAAATATATTAAATAACAATAATGATGTATAGTTACATTGTAATACTGTATAACTGTTAATAGACAATTAGAATATAAAAAAATAAATAGTCAAAACAACATTTTTCTTATTTATTTCATAGGGTCAAGTAAAGGGGGAAACTCTTCTGCATTCTTCATCGTTAGAGATGGAGTGTTCATACTGCATGATGTGAACAAAGGCTTAGCAGTTAGAACTGTTCACTTGTAGCACTGGCATCCAAGGTCAAAATATCTGCATGAAGACAATGGGCCAGATTTATCATTAGCTCAGGTCAGAATAATGGAGTGAAAAAGTCCCAAAAAAAGTCCCAAATGCTAAAACTGCGCACAAATTTGCGACTTTTTCCTGCTCTGCACTATGCTCGCCAGTTTTCTGAAAGTGGGCGTGTTTTCTTATGTAAATTAATCTCTAGACAGATTTACTATTGGGACTATTTAAAAAGTCGCAAAAAAGTCGCAATTTCACTCCAGTGAGGACCATGCTTATCTTATGAGACTTTTTAATAGAACATGCGACATTTTCATAAAAACGTGCAACTTTTTCGTAAAGATGTGCGACTTTTGTAAAGCTGCTTACTGACGGATAAACTGCTACCATCAAACCACATTTATTACAGTCTTAAAGGGCCGATCATAAATCTGACTTGGCTAAAACTGACTTTAGCCATATGTTAAAGTGGAGTGAGCTGTCAGAGTCATGATAAATCTGGCCCAATATGTTCTCTCTACATTTCCATTGGGTTCTATGTCTTACTCCAACCTCCAAAAACAGAGCTAGGTTAATTAGATTTTTTAAGTACAAGAGCACTAAATGTAAAAAAAGGGTTTATATGATTTTACTTGAAAAATTATGTTCAAAGGCCATATTAAAACAAATTTAGGAGTTACATAATTATAAAAATTTTGCATTACAATGTAAAAAAGACAACATGTCCACATGGTCAGGGCTGAGGCTAGCTCTCTTCTTACACGCTATGTTGCCTGTAGCAGAGAAGAGGCGTTCCAATGGTGTGGATGTACTTGGGATAGACAAGTATGATCTTGCAAGTTTAACATTTATGGGGGATCTGTGGATGACACACTTTTATGGGGGATCTGTAGATGACACACTGTTATGGGGATCTGTGGATGACACACTTTTATGGGGGATCTGTGGATGACACACTTTTATGGGGGATCTGTGGATGACACACTTTTATGGGGGATCTGTGGATGACACACTTTTATGGGGGATCTGTGGATGGCGCTGTTATGGAGGGGATCTGTGGATGGCACTGCTATGGGGAGGGGGATCTGTGCACTGCTATGGGGAGGAGGAACTGTGGATGGCACTGTTATGGGAGGGGGATCTGTGGATGGCACTGTTATGAGGAGGGGGATCTGTGGATGACACTGTTATGGGGAGGGGGATCTGTGGATGACACTATATAGCATCTTATGCTATATGTGTCATCCACAGATCTCCCCCTTAACAGTGTCTCCCGAGTCCCAATACACCGGCCCCAGCTAACAGCAATATCTAAAGAGTATTCCTTAACCGTTACCCTGCAGTAACTTTTACTTAAACTTTAAATCAGCGCTATGAATTGATCTTTAATACCTTACAAAATCAAATACAATGAAGCTCTGGTAACAGGCAGAGCGGGCGGCGGTGTAACGTCACTCACTCACGTGACGCGCCTGCTCCGCCCACTTTATGAATGACGCAGGCGGTAAGTGAGTAAGTGACGTTACGCCGCCGCCCGCTCTGCCTGTTACTGGAGCTTCATTGTAAGGCAAAATAAAGATGCACTGATTTAAAGTAAACCGCCAGCCCGCATAGCAACCAATCGGCGATTAGTCGATAACGGGATTCGTCGGCAACGAATCCCGTTATCGAATATGATCAATAAAGTTAACCCTAAAGTACTCCAACACAGACTGAAGCAAAACTATTCTCCTCATGATAAATTCTTCCCAGTGTGTCCACACTTGCTGCATAATGTCTTCATCATACTACTGAACCTTCGACAACTTAACAATCCTGGACAGACAAAACACAGTATTTGCAGATTGCCTTGTTGTAATTCCTACACCGTTCACCTGATTTGGATGTAAATACCCTCAAATTAAAGCTGTCAGTCTGCAGTTAAAGCACATCTTGTTCGTTTCATTTCAAATCCATTGTGGTGGTGTATAGAGCCAAAAATGTTAGAATTGTGTCGATGTCCCAAAATTTATGGACCTGACTGTACAATATTAAACCCTTCCCGACCAGCGCATGTTTTAAACAGCAAACACCCGGGACTAATGTTCACGACTGGCAGTAATGCCGATCGTGGACTTTTAACCTATCATCGCGTGCTTCCAAGTGTGTTCCCCTGGGGAGGACTGGGGGAGCTGGATGCAGTGCCTCACATTAGTTCCAATGCAGCCGCTCCCTATGACAGGACTTCATAGTAACATAGTAAAATACAAATCGGATGATTGAAAATGTTTAAAAAATAAATAAAAAAAATTCTAATTACCCCTCTTTCCCCAAAATGAAATGGTCGCTTCGCTACCCACAATTTTTTTTAAAAAAAGTGATCAAAAAGTTATACACACACCAAAATGGTATCAATGAAATTCCAGATCGCCATGCAAAAATTAGCCCTCACACAGATCCATACATATAAGAACAAAAAAGTTATAGGGGTCGTGGTCTGTAAAAGCAAAAATCACAAATATCTAAATGTAATCAAATTAATTAAAAACATACTTTTTGAAGGCAGTGACATAAATTTAATGCATTTATCTCATGGTAACAGTGCTTAAAATCAGTGTTTAAATACATACAGTATATACAATATATTTATTGCAATTACAAAGCATAAAACATTCTTCTAGATACATAGATTCAAAGGAAAGGACAAACCTGTGCCACAGCCCTAGCTTCCTATTCTCATCTGGCCTCTCTATTGAAACTAGATCTAAAGATTGTGTAAGTGGTTTAACCTGGGAAAGAAGCGTTAAAATAATTAAGTATGGTAGTACTACAAGTACATATGTCAAAAGCTATCACTAGACGAAGATGTACACAAATAGTACTGTATGTCTGGAATCTAGTAGGCTGAACTGCGATACCATGGCCAAGAGTAGAGGTTCTTCTGGGGGAAAAAGCAGGTAATTTTTCTAATCCTGATCAATCATTTAAATAATCTTTGAAAACATGACCTCCTGCCCACACTGTGCACACATTGCTCCCCTGATGGTCATATCATACCAGCCAACCATGAGAATTGATTTAAGGCATCTTATTATTAATTGGCAATATTCTATTGTTACTCATTTATAATATCATTTTGCAGTAAAATCAAGGACATTTGACAAGATTTGATAATCTTCATTGCTCATTGTCCATCCTTGTCTATGTGCACCACACAGTTCTCTCTCCTCGATTTTTCAGCCTGAAACACCAACAAGTGACTTCGAAGGGTATCATCTGGCCCACTCAAAATCAGAGAGGGATCGTTATCCTGTTGGGAGCAATCACAGATCAGATTTTACTAACAATATTTTTTATTTGCTTATAATTTTTGTAATTGTGTAGGCATGACAGAACTCTCATTATTTTGCGTGATATAGAATTTTGCCTCAGATTCTATGAAAAGGGGTCTAACCTGTTTTTGGGCCTTTTTTATCCCTCTGTATGTACAACATCAAAGGGTTTTTTCCATCTCATAAAGTGATGGCATATCGCTATCACATTATAATCAGTGGGGGACCTCTGGGACCCCCCACTGATTCTGAGAATGAAGGGGTCACAACAATAATTCAGCACTGCACCCCTTCACAGTGCTTCTGGTCACCTGGTTGTGTAGCATAGCTGTATTTCAATGAATGGGGCCAAGGTTGCAGGGAAAGTCTGTGAAGGGGTTTCATTGAAGGTTTACCACTGAGGCTCCTTCATCATCAGGATTAGTGGGGCTCCCAGAGGTCGGACCCTCATGATCATAATGTGATGTACATCCTAGCACTATACAATCACTTCATGATGAGAATACAGATTAACTCATACATAGTTTCCATCTCCATGCTTTTTGAGTGGGCAGACTCTTCCAGGTGTGACCTAATGCTGTCTGCTCTGATCCAATCAGAGGTCATCCTATTTTGGCTCCTCCTCCCCTCTCCTCTTACAGCATGCAGTCTCACCGACACGGATAGAAACTGCAGCTGCATCTATCTACTATGTATTAAACTAGGCTGATCTTTTGATGACTCTGGTTTCTGAACATTTACAAAGAGCCTGCAGGCTACAGGCTGCTGGATGGTGAGGAAGTAAATAGAAAGACAAAAAGTGTAGTCTTTCGATCTTTGTCAGGACAATTCAAACTTTATAGATAATTTTGTTAGCTAGATAATCACACTACCTACAGAGGTATCATTAAAGGGGTTGTCCGGGTTCAGAGCTGAACCCGGACATACCCTATTTTTCACCCAGAGAGCACCCCTGAGGCTAGCATCGGAGCATCTCATGCTCTGATGCGCTCCCGTGCCCTGCGCTAAATCGTGCAGGGCACGGGCTTTTTTGTTTTCAATAACACACTGCCGAGCGGTAACTTCCGCCCAGCAGTGTGTTCGGTGACGTCACCGGCTCTGAGGGGCGGGCTTTAGCTCTGCCCTAGCCGTTTTACTGGCTAGGGCAGAGCTAAATCCAGCCCAACAGTGCCAGTGACGTCACCGGGGTTCCTGTCAGCCCCATGGAGAGCCCCAGTACGTCACCGGAACTCCTAAAAATGCCTTTGCCCTGCGCGATTTAGCGCAGGGCAAAGGAGAGCATCGGAGCATGAACTGCTCCGATGCTCATGTCAGGGGAGCTGCCGGGGTGAAAATGGAGGGATGTCCGGGTTCAGCTAAGAACCCGGACAACCCCTTTAAAGGTTTTTCTGGGTGTACAATGTCGGACGGTAATAATTCAATTAAGAATTATTAATTATGGTCATAAAAATCATTTGTCATAAATTCTTAAAATCATGACCTGGTGAATTGTAGATAAACTAATCGATACAATTCACAGCTGAGTCTGACTATTTCCTCAGATAAATAAGTTCTTTTGACGTGAGATGAAGTTAATGATAAAAATGTAGTCCTACATTATACTATAATACACAGGTATTAATAAAAATATGCAGATTTATTGGTTACAAGGTTATAAACATATATAAGTAAATAAACACAATGATACATGCAAATGAATATATATCTAGCATTAATATAAAGCATTACAAGCTTAACAATACATGTGAGTGGAAATAACTTGTCACATTATAACAAAGCTATTATTAGGTTAGGATATCAAAATAGGAACATAAGTTATATACATTACTTCTGTTCAGAGAAAACCTCATGATATCAGGATGGGCATGTCTAATCCTAGACATCAATATAGAATGGTAAATACATTCCGCCCCCTTCTAACCAACTACACATCACATGACTTCCAGAATGGTCAAATCCATTCAAGGATATAATTTAGAAGAGATTACATATGACTTTGGTAAGACTATTAGGACAAATAACAGGGATCTAGGATCTTTGCTAGACCATATCTTAAATGAGAAGGACTTCAAATAAGTCTTTCCTGTGGAAACCCATCATTTAGCTTGGCGAAGAATGTTCTATATATATACACTCACCTAAAGAATTATTAGGAACACCTGTTCCATTTCTCATTAATGCAATTATCTAGTCAACCAATCACATGGCAGTTGCTTCAATGCATTTAGGGGTGTGCTCCTGGTCAAGACAATCTCCTGAACTCCAAACTGAATGTCAGAATGGGAAAGAAAGGTGATTTAAGCAATTTTGAGCGTGGCATGGTTGTTGGTGCCAGACGGGCCGGTCTGAGTATTTCACAATCTGCTCAGTTACTGGGATTTTCACGCACAACCATTTCTAGGGTTTACAAAGAATGGGGTGAAAAGGGAAAAACATCCAGTATGCGGCAGTCCTGTGGGCAAAAATGCCTTGTGGATGCTAGAGGTCAGAGGAGAATGGGCCGACTGATTCAAGCTGATAGAAGAGCAACGTTGACTGAAATAACCACTCGTTACAACCGAGGTATGCAGCAAAGCATTTGTGAAGCCACAACACGCACAACCTTGAGGCGGATGAGCTACAACAGCAGAAGACCCCACCGGGTACCATTCATCTCCACTACAAATAGGAAAAAGAGGCTACAATTTGCACGAGCTCACCAAAATTGGACTGTTGAAGACTCGATTTCTGTTGAGACATTCAAATGGTAGAGTCCGAATTTGGCGTAAACAGAATGAGAACATGTATCCATCCTCTGATGGCTACTTCCAGCAGGATAATGCTCCATGTCACAAAGCTAGAATCATTTCAAATTGGTTTCTTGAACATGACAATGAGTTCACTGTACTAAAATGGCCCCCACAGTCACCAGATATCAACCCAATAGAGCATCTTTGGGATGTGGTGGAACGGGAGCTTCGTGCCCTGGATGTGCATCCCTCAAATCTCCATCAACTGCAAGATGCTATCCTATCAATATGGGCCAACATTTCTAAAGAATGCTATCAGCACCTTGTTGAATCAATGCCACGTAGAATTAAGGCAGTTCTGAAGGCAAAAGGGGGTCCAACACCGTATTAGTATGGTGTTCCTAATAATTCTTTAGGTGAGTGTATATATATATACAGTGGGGGAAATAATTATTTGACCCCTCACTGATTTTGTAAGTTTGTCCAATGACAAAGAAATGAAAAGTCTCAGAACAGTATCATTTCAATGGTAGGTTTATTGTAACAGTGGCAGATAGCACATCAAAAGGAAAATCGAAAAAAAAACTTTAAATAAAAGATAGCAACTGATTTGCATTTCATTGAGTGAAATAAGTATTTGAACCCCTACCAACCATTAAGAGTTCTGGCTCCCACAGAGTGGTTAGACACTTCTACTCAATTAGTCACCCTCATTAAGGACACCTATCTTAACTAGTCACCTGTATAAAAGACACCTGTCCACAGAATCAATCAATCAAGCAGACTCCAAACTCTCCAACATGGGAAAGACCAAAGAGCTGTCCAAGGATGTCAGAGACAAAATTGTAGACCTGCACAAGGCTGGAATGGGCTACAAAACCATTAGCAAGAAGCTGGGAGAGAAGGTGACAACTGTTGGTGCGATTGTTCGAAAATGGAAGGAGCACAAAATGACCATCAATCGACCTCGCTCTGGGGCTCCACGCAAGATCTCACCTCGTGGGGTGTCAATGGTTCTGAGAAAGGTGAAAAAGCATCCTAGAACTACACGGGAGGAGTTAGTTAATGACCTCAAATTAGCAGGGACCACAGTCACCAAGAAAACCATTGGAAACACATTACACCGCAATGGATTAAAATCCTGCAGGGCTCGCAAGGTCCCCCTGCTCAGGAAGGCACATGTGCAGGCCCGTCTGAAGTTTGCCAATGAACACCTGAATGATTCAGAGAGTGACTGGGAGAAGGTGCTGTGGTCTGATGAGACCAAAATAGAGCTCTTTGGCATTAACTCAACTCGCTGTGTTTGGAGGAAGAAAAATGCTGCCTATGACCCCCAAAACACCGTCCCCACCGTCAAGCATGGGGGTGGAAACATTTTGCTTTGGGGGTGTTTTTCTGCTAAGGGCACAGGACAACTTATTCGCATAAACGGGAAAATGGACGGAGCCATGTATCGTGAAATCCTGAGCGAAAACCTCCTTCCCTCTGCCAGGAAACTGAAAATGGGTCGTGGATGGGTGTTCCAGCACGACAATGACCCAAAACATACAGCAAAGGCAACAAAGGAGTGGCTCAAGAAGAAGCACATTAAGGTCATGGAGTGGCCTAGTCAGTCTCCGGACCTTAATCCAATCGAAAACCTATGGAGGGAGCTCAAGCTCAGAGTTGCACAGAGACAGCCTCGAAACCTTAGGGATTTAGAGATGATCTGCAAAGAGGAGTGGACCAACATTCCTCCTAAAATGTGCGCAAACTTGGTCATCAATTACAAGAAACGTTTGACCTCTGTGCTTGCAAACAAGGGTTTTTCCACCAAGTATTAAGTCTTTTTTTGTTAGAGGGTTCAAATACTTATTTCACTCAATGAAATGCAAATCAGTTGCTATCTTTTATTTAAAGTTATTTTTTCGATTTTCCTTTTGATGTGCTATCTGCCACTGTTACAATAAACCTACCATTGAAATGATACTGTTCTGAGACTTTTCATTTCTTTGTCATTGGACAAACTTACAAAATCAGTGAGGGGTCAAATAATTATTTCCCCCACTGTATATATATATATATAAGCAAGCATTTAATGCTTTGCTGGATTATGAGTCTAGATTCTAGATTCTTCTGCAGGTAGAATGAAGTCTCACAATATCCTAAGACTACATCTCAATATGGAGATGATCAATTAATAAATTTATTTATTTGCAAATCTAGATGGTATAATTTCACCCACACTATCAAATTAGTCTTAATAAAATGAAATATCATTTTCTGTGTCTCTTACGAAGTCCTAGTAGGAATCTCACTTCTGCTCCTAGGAAAGCTGGGTGGTCTATCATAGTGCATCTCACCATGGCTTTCATCTTAATAGACCCCTCTAGAGAGCTCCACTTTGTCTTTCCTTTTTTTCTTCTAATGTGTTTCTCCTTTTTGAGTTTTTCTCCCCCCCACCGTGTATGGTTTATGATAACAAACTTATCAGTTAGACACACCTTCCTAGTTTTGAACTTTCCAATCATTGTCGGATGGGCGTGACTATTGATAAGAAATATGAAATCATAACCTTACCCAGAATGCACTTTTGCTACTGTTGTAATATCACCTACTCATACCTAGGTGGCACTGCTGTGTAAGCTATTTGCATCATAGTATAAAGGGTTAACTTATGTAAGTCTGAATAAAACGTATTCTATACATTTGACCTTAGAAGCTTTAATTCAAAGCTATAGGGATTAATTCTGACACTTGTAGCAATTAGAGACAGACCTCTAGGCGTCTCTCTGAATGTTTCTCACACTGTTGATCTATGGACCATAATGATATGAATGGTCTTGTTTTCTCACAGAGATATCAGTACCTCCTGTCATACCAAAGATGTGATTAATTGTTATAAAACACACATCTTTACAGACACTCTTTTAGAGATGAATATTATAACATATAACAATATCATATAAAGTAATATATATATATACACATATATATATATATATATATATATATATATACACACAGTACAGACCAAAAGTTTGGACAGACCTTCTCATTCAAAGAGTTTTCTTTATTTTCATGACTATGAAAATTGTAGATTTACACTGAAGGCATCAAAACTATGAATTAACACATGTGGAATTATATACATAACAAACAAGTGTGAAACAACTGAAAATATGTCATATTCTAGGTTCTTCAAAGTAGCTACCTTTTGCTTTGATTACTGCTTTGAACACTCTTGGCATTCTCTTTATGAACTTCAAGAGGTAGTCCCCTGAAATGGTTTTCACTTCACAGGTGTGCCGTGTCAGGTTTAATAAGTGGGATTTCTTGCCTTATAAATGGGGTTAGGACCATCAGTTGCATTGAGGAGAAGTCAGGTGGATACACAGCTGATAGTCCTACTGACTAGACTGTTCGAATTTGTATTATGGCAAGAAAAAAGCAGCTAAGTAAAGAAAAACGAGTGGCCATCATTACTTTAAAGAAATGAAGGTCAGTCAATCAGCCGGAAAATTGGGAAAACTTTGAAAGTAAGGGCTATTTGACCATGAAGGAGAGTGATGGGGTGCTGCGCCAGATGACCTGGCCTCCACAGTCACCGGACCTGAACCCAATCGAGATGGTTTGGGGTGAGCTGGACCGCAGAGTGAAGGCAAAAGGGCCAACAAGTGCTAAGCACCTCTGGGAACTCCTTCAAGACTGTTGGAAGACCATTTCAGGTGACTACCTCTTGAAGCTCATGAAGAGAATGCCAAAATCAAAGCAAAAGGGGCTACTTTGAAGAACTTGTTTCACACTTGTTTGTTATGTATATAATTCCACATGTGTTAATTCATAGTTTTGATGCCTTCATAGTCATGAAAATAAAGAAAACTCTTTGAATGAGAAGGTGTGTACAAACTTTTGGTCTGTACTGTATATATATATATATATATATATATATGTCCTACTGATTGTCTTATGCTAAGGACTAAGGCTCATTAAATGAATATTTGAATATTATATATTTTGCTTAATTAATAAATACCTAATTGTATAGGTAATTATCACCAGCTGTATAGAGCTTATCTTTATCTCCCGTCATAAATTTATAAGTAGACAAGGAGGCCTCTTCTCAGACTGGTACATTCATGAGAAGAATAACACTAAAAAGCAGAAACCTTTGTACGACCTTACTTTGGCCTACTCAAGATATACAAAATTGTAACTATAGTCGAGCATGGCAATGAACATCCATCTTGACTAGAATAATTGGATATCAATGCATTTACCTATGAAAAGGCGCAACAACAATACCAGGATGGGTCATCTATATCAGATGGTCCGAATCCTGGTGCCCTCACTGGTTAGCTGTTTGAAGACACCGCAGCACTCCTCATAGCATACCATGCACAGCGCCATACATTGTACAGTGGCTGTGCTCGGTATTGCAGCCTAAGCCCATTCACTGTACCATAGATCATGTGACCGATGAACATAACATCAATGGGTTAAGAAGAGGCCTTAGTGGCTTCTTCAAACAGATGATCGGCGGGGGTGCCGGGAGTTGGACCCTGACTAATTTGATATTATGACCTACCTCGAAGAGAGGTTATCAATATTCTAGTCCCGGAAAATGCCATTAAGGTAAAGAAAAGCATAAAATCTGGACATACAACCGTTTAGTAATCAGCAATAACTTCTCAAAATGGCAGTAGGTTGCCTTTATAAAGGCCTTATCAATCACCAGCTCTGTAATTGGTTGAAGGAATTTGGGGTCTGGTCAACTGTAAAAATCTGGAGCACAAGTTTTGTACTTCTGTACTACTAGTTCTGTACTAGTAGCTGTAGAGATAAGGTTGCAAAAGGGTGTGTGTACTATAAAGTCAGCCATAGGGCTATCACAAGGTACTTGTAGGGAGTGAGACCAGTCCTTCTAGGACTTATGTTGTTTTTGAATAACCAGAAGATATGCACCACACTCCACAGCGAGTGCAATGCGATGCCAGGTGGGACCGTCTTATTGGAGGTACCTTACCAGTCATAGTCTTATTCTGGTACAATGGGCATGTAAGTAAAGTAAAAAAAAATGGAATTTAAGCAATATTTCCTACTGGTTATATACAGTATTTTATATGTATAAGCTAAAAAATAACTATGAACTGTATCTAGCATCAGCTAGTGACGGCCTCGACTATAGGTGACTGAAAATACTTACAGCGACTGCAGAAATAAAACTGTTGATGAGGTAGTAGTCAGCACCGCCATGTGCGCTCAGATGCATAGGCATGAATCCTACAATCTTCGCTGGATACAGTGTTTTCTTATTATTCACAAAGTCAAACACTTCAATAGGACTCCCTCCAGCACAGCGTAATTCCCCCTAAAACAACAAAGAAATCATCCTTATGTGGTGTCATGGATAATTTGTGATCCTCCTGCTTTCTGAATGTACTGATGGCCACCTTGCTCTCTCCATTGACAGAATTCATCTGACAGCCCTAGGAAACCTGCTACAGGGAATTAGATTTCCTCCATGCTGCCACTCTGCCCTATTAACCAGACCGCTTGAAAAGGTAGCATTGTACAAGTAGTATATTAACCCCTTGGATACCTAAGGTTTTTTCATTTTTGCTTTTTCTCCTTTTTTTTTTTTCCCCCTATCTTCCCGGAGCCATAACTTTTTTTTATTTTTTCTGTTCACGTATCCATATGAGGGCTTGTTTTTAGCGGGACAAGTTGTACTTTCTAATGCCAAAAATTCCAAATAGGGTGGAATTGGAAACAAAATGCAATTCCTCCACCATTTTATGGGTTTTGCACCTACGGCATTCCCTTTGCAGAAAAACTGACCTGTAGAGAGAAGCATAATAGCTGAATTGCTCATTTCTTGTGCTGGCCTGCCAAATGCTGGCCAACATAAGAATTGCAGCTCCAATACCTTGGGTCTCTTAAGAGAGACCCAGCGTATTGAAATCACTAACCGTCATCCTTGTTGGCCGCAGGGGATGCCGGTAAGAAGCCAGGAAGCGCGTGCTTCCAGGTATTTTTTAACTTTTAGATGCCATGATCACACTTGATCACAGCATCTAAAGGCTTTAATGACCGCGATCGGCATTATTGCTGGTCTCAGTTATTAGCCGCCGGTCTCTGCTATTTGAAACAGTGGAGACTCGCCGGCCACGGCGCCCGCTGCATGTGTGAGCGGGCGCCATGTTTACCCATCGCTCCAGCGCTGTACATGTACGGTGCTTATAGCAAAAGGGTTTAAAGACTCTTTAAAGGGATTCTGTCACCTCGTTTTAGCCTATAGAGCTGTGGACATGCACGGCTAGATCGCCGCTAGCATGTCCGCAATATACCTGTCCCATATCTCTGAGTGCTTTTATTGAGTGTAAAAATTATTTTATATATATGCTAAATCAGCCTGGTAAGGTGCCCAAGGGGCTGTACTAAACGTTCTGGAGCCCAGCCATGCCCCCCTGAGAAGGAGCCCAGCACCGCCTGTATCCAGGAATCTCCTCCTCGCTCACAAAGTCAGATCGCCGTAATCTCGCGATGCGCAGCTCCGTCCCTGAGGCTGATGCCAGCACAGGGAAGTAACACTATGCCGACACTGCGCATGCGCGAGCAAGAAGGAGATTCGGCGGACGCAGGCGGTGCTGCGCTCCTTCACAGGGGGTGTGGTTGGGCTCCTTCACAGGGGGGCGTGGCTGGGCTCCAGAACAGTTAGTACAGCCCCTTGGGCACCTTACCAGGATGATTTGAATATATATATAAAATCATTTTTTACACTCAATAAAAGCACTCAGAGATATAGGACAGGTATATTGCGGACATGCTAGCGGCGATCTAGCCGTGCATGTCCGCAGCTCTATAGGGTAAAACGAGGTGACAGAATCCCTTTAACAACAGCAATGCCTATTTCCTAAAACCCAATGAATACATCATGACCTATTGTCCAGGCCTGCACCACCCATTTTATTAATCAAAAAGACAATTGATCATTATGTATTCATTGAGTTTTATGCCTAAAGCTTTTTTTATACCGACCAATGTTTCAGGCAATTACTGGGAACGAAATGCCACACAACCTCGTCATCTGGTTGTGCCCTTAAAAAGGCCAATTATTGTTCCTACAAATTCTCATCCCTGATAATTGATTTGGTTATTGGTTGAATCATTGCATCAACCCTTTCGCTATAAGGGGTGTTTGGACAATTTGCATCTGTGCTAGTCAGGACAATTTTTGCTGTTTTGACACATACAAATAAAACTTGAATGACAAAATAAAAACACATACTAACCCCCTCATACTGTTTTATTTTATTTTTTAAAGAAGACACCAGGCACATTGCCAAAATGCCACTTAACACTTTATCCTCACAGATACCTTCATGCAACTTTGCGTGAAAGTGTAGATATTCATAGAAATTGCATGAAAGCTGATATTAGTTGGTAACCCAAGCAGGAAGTTATATGAACCATGCTTCTTAAAAATAAACATGTGCAGAGTTCGTACAAACCACTTAGTCCTAACTTTACATAAGGGGTTCATGTACTAATATGAAATACACCTAAATTAGGCGTATTTAAAGCACAGATTGCAGCGCAATGAATAGTCGGAAGCGGTCTTACGTTTAGAACTGGTGCTGGATTACATTACAGTCCTTGAAACGTGTGCCCCCAAAACTAATATATTTCCTGACAGCAGACAACCTGACAATTGCAGTTACCTTGATGGACTGTTGACAACCATGTCCCCCTTTGTGTAGCTTTGTCACAAACAGGATTTATTTTAAAAATGCATCAAAACATTTGCCCCTAAAACACACTACCAAGCAGACGTTTACACATAAAAACAATATAAATGTAATATACTGAGGTATGCAACTTTCATATATACCACAAGCATATACATCAACAAGAGCTTGTGCTCTTACAAACACTAGAACAGAAGGTACATGTAATATTTGGCCATCATCTACATATGTTAAAAATCTATACTGTACACTACAAACAGCTTTTATGTTATCAAAATCTTCATTTGAGAGTACAAAATATACAGTATATAAAAATATAACCTAGCAATTAATGCACACTACCATCTTCATGTATCTCTGCAGCAAAGAGTGATTATTAGCAAGAATTGGAAAAAAAAATCTAATTTCCAACTAAAATGCGTAGTCTAGCATATTCCTTATACAAGAAGTTCTTTGGAGAATTGCCATCTGAAAAGGACCAGAGTCTCCATTGCCACATATCGAGGAGTTTAAAGTCGCACGATGCCTGGACACACTTGAGGGCCAGACTGATCACCTGCATGAAATAAAATATCCACATCCTGCAGAGGATGTAAGTAAGGCAGCCTGTCCAAAAAAAGTGCAGAGACAGATCATAGTCTGATGTTAGGGCCCACCCTGAAGTTGCATTGCAGAAACATGTTGTGGCCAGGTGGTTAAATAAAAAAGAAATAATTAATTTAAGTTTTTCTGCACTCAGTACCCTATAATAAGAAAGTAAAAACAGACTGATCAAAATCTTAGCTAATTTATTGAAAAGGAAAAACTAAAATATTGCACTGACATAAGTATTCAGACCCTTTACCCAGGACAGTTGAAGCACCTTTGGCAAAGATTACAGCCTCCAGTCTTCTTGGGTATGATGCCACATTGTTTGAAAACCTGGATTTGGGGATTTTCTGCAATTCTTCTCTGCAGATCCTCTCAAGCTCTTAAAAGGCTGGAGAGGGAATGTCAGTGGACAGTCATTTTAAGATCTCTCCAGAGGTCTCTGGGTAACTCAAGGCCATTCAAAGAGTTGTCTCAAAGCCACTCCTGTTGTCTTGGCTGTGTACTTAGGGTCACTGTCTTGTTAGAAAGTGAACCTTTCGGCCCAGCAGTGGCGTGCCCAGGGGGGGGAGGGCGGTCCGCCCTGGGTGCTGGCTCTCACGGGGGTGCCAACAGGCCCAGAAGCCATGAGCGCTTCCATCAATACAGATGGAAGCGCTCGTTGCTGAAGCGCTGACACCCACATACTGCGGCGGGGCAGGGAGTGGAGCGCATTGTTCCCTGCCCCGCCGCCGATCACGCCATAGGCTTCAGGCCTAGTAGGCCTGAAGCCTATGCGGTAGTGAAATCCCGGCGCAGGCGCCCATGATGACGTCATCGCGCGCCTGTGCCCGGACTCAGCAGCACAGTGACGGGACTCTGCGAGCAAGCGCAGGTAAGTATTTAGCTTTTTTTTTTCTTTTATGTGCCAACTTTGGGGGACATGAGGGGGGTGCACACAGGAGGACGTGGGGGGGAGATATGGTGGGATACTGTGTGGCATAGTGGGGGGCAAATTATTATGGGAGGGATTACTATGTGGGGGGAAAATTACTATATGGGCAATGTGGGGGACACTACTGTGTGGGGGCAGAGTGGGGGACACTACTGTGTGGGGGACAGTGTGGGGGACACTACTGTGTGGGGGGCAGCGTGGGGGACACTACTGTGTGGGGGACACTACTGTGTGGGGGGCAGCGTGGGGGACACTACTGTGTGGGGGACACTACTGTGTGGGGGCAGTGTGGGGGACACTACTGTGTGGGGGCATTGTGGGGGACACTACTGTGGGGGCATCAAGGGGGACACTACTGTGTGGGGGACACTACTGTGTGGGGGCAGTGTGGGGGACACTACTGTATGGAGGCAGTGTGGGAGACACTACTGTATGGGGGCAGTGTGGGAGACACTACTGTATGGGGGCAGTGTGGGGGACACTACTGTGTGGGGGACAGTGTGGGGGACACTACTGTGTGGGGGGACACTACTGTGTGGGGGACACTACTGTGTGGGGGCAGTGTGGGGGATACTACTGTATGGAGGCAGTGTGGGAGACACTACTGTATGGGGGCAGTGTGGGAGACACTACTGTATGGGGGCAGTGTGGGGGACACTACTGTGTGGGGGACAGTGTGGGGGACACTACTGTGTGGGGGGACACTACTGTGTGGGGGGCAGCGTGGGGGACACTACTGTGTGGGGGCAGGGTGGGGGAAACTACTGTGTGGGGGCAGAGTGGGGGACACTACTGTGTGGGGGCAGTGTGGGGGACATTACTGTACGGGGGCAGTGTGGGAGACACTACTGTATGGGGGCAGTGTGGGGGACACTACTGTATGGGGGCAGTGTGGGGGACACTACTGTATGGGGGCAGTGTGGGGGACACTACTGTGTGGGGGACACTACTGTGTGGGGGACACTACTGTGTGGGGGGAAATTACTGTGTGGGGGGCAGTGTGGGGGAAATTACTGTGTGGGGGCCTTTCTATTGGGGAGGCACTGTAGGGGCCATTCTATTATTTCTGGGGACACTATACAGGGATTATTACCTGGATCATAATAGAGGGTGTTATTATTACTGGGGGTACTCTAGGGGACATTATAACTGCTGTGGACAGTATAGGAACATTTGGGGTAATTTATCAAACTGGTGTAAAGTAGAACTGGCTTAGTTGCCCATAGCAGCCAATCAGATTCCACCTTTTATATTTGACAGCTCTTTTGGAAATCCAGTTCTACTTTACACCAGTTTGATAAATGACCCCAATTATATCTATTAGGGTCACTATTTTTTCAGCAGTAAAGTACCTGGGGCATTGGGGAGCACAACGGGTACAGTATTGGGGGTGGCAGCAGGATGACACTGTGGGGACACCAGGATGGGGGGGTTGATGGAAAAATTGAGAAATGTAACGTGTCTGTGTTACAACCTCTGTAGAGACGAGATGCGGCTAAAATAATTTCTCATGGCGGTCTAACGGAGGAGAAGAGGAAAGAGAAGGTCCACATGACAGGAGATCTCCCTGGATGTAAGAGGTATGTGGTCAAGTATTGGGGAAGGGGGTGTGCCAGAGAAATGACCCGCCTCGGGTGCCAAACACCCTGGGCACGCCACTGCGGCCCAGTCAGAGATTCAGAGTACTCTGGTTCAGGTTTTTATTAAGAATATATATATGTAGCTCCATTCAGCTTTCCCTCAGCCCTCACCAGTCTCCCTGTCCCAGCCACAGAACCCCATCCAGCATGATACTGCCACCACCATGCTTCACTGTAGGGATGTTAATGGGCATGTGATAAGAAGTGTCTGGTTTCCCTAGACATGATGCTTAGAATTGAGGCCAAAAACTTCAATCTTGGTTTTATAGGACCAGAGAGTCCTTCAGATGTTTTTTTGCAAACTTTAGGCAGGCTTTGTGTCTTTTACTAAGGAGAGGCTTTATTCTGCCCTTCCTGCCATAAAGCCCAGATTGGTGAAGTGCTGCAGTGATGGTTGACCTTCTGGAAGTTTCTCCCATCTGCACACAGGATTAGCCAGTGTGACCATTGGGTTCTTGGTCACCTATTATACCAAGGCTCATCTCCCCGATTACTTGGTTTAGTGGGTGGCCAAACTTCCATTTAAGAATGATGGAGGCCACTCTGCTCTTGGGAACCTTTAATTCTACTGAGCTCAACAAGCAGTTCTTTCCTAATCATGGCTTGGCTTTTGCTCTGATTTGCATTGTCAGCTATGAGACCTTATACAGACAGGGCTGTGTCCAAATAGGGAGCTAAACTTCTAAAGTGTTATAGCAAATGGTCTAAATACTTAGGACCATGCAAAATTTTAGTTTTTAATTTTTAAAATATTTGCAAAAATTTCTACAATTCTGTTTTCTTTTATTCTTTAACATCATGGGGTACTGAGTGCAGACTGATGAGGGAAATGTGATTTTTTTCTTTTTTTATTGTAGTACAAGGCCTACAGACGTAACAAAATGTGAAAAAAATTAAAGGATCTAAAGACTTTTCAAATAAACTGTATGTAAACTTTATTGACATTTGTGCGTTTGTGGTATGTTTGGTGCAACTTATTTGGTGCTGGGATCTGGATGCTGGTAACTGTCAGGGTCATAGCAGTCACAAACGGTCCTCCTTTTCTGGCATGAAAAGAACCCATATGTGAAAATCAGGAAGTATGCTCTCTGATTGATGGTGGAATGGAGTTTATAACATGCACAGAGGGGGGACATGTACAGTAAGACATGGAAAGAGAAGGATCTGTGTCTCTTCTTTCCTCCTGCAGCCTCTTGGCATGCCCCCCATTGCCCATCTCGGCTGGCTGTAGAGGGGAGCTGCTTTCTCTTGTGATAACTCGGACTGTGTAACAGATAGAGATCCATGCCTGGTTTTAAAGCTCAATCTCAGCAGGGAAAGGTTTAAACATGGAATGCTACAACAGTACCGTCTTTTGACTAGACAGATAGATATCTACATATAAAGCACTCTGTTGGTCAGCATATCCCAGCAATTGTAGTAGATGTGTGTCACCATAGCTGGAAATAGAAAACCAACCTCAATGCACCAGAAGTTTGCAAACACTGAATATATGATCTAATGCTATATTCACGATAGAAATGTACTTAGGAAATATAAAAATGATGTATGCCCATCTACCACACTGCTGCTGCTTTGTTTTGCTAGCACATCTATCAGCTTGGGATGTGGTTGGTAGGTGGTGGAGGGTGGAACTTACATCAAACCTAGGTTCTAAAAGCTCAGATGTGCGGCATGGTTATCTGTTCTTTGCCCTAAACCCCTGAAGAAGCAAGGGCTCTGGCGAAACATGATGGAGGGCAGTGTCTAAGAGTTTTAGGCCTCATGCACACGATCGTAGGCCATCTGTGCCAATATTGCGGACCGTGTGCACTCCGTATCACAGATGCGGACCCATTGACTTGAATGGGTCTGCAATCCGCAAGATACAGAGCAGTGCGGAAGCACAGATCGCAAGCCCATGAAAGCACTACAGAGCTCTTCTGTGGGATTTCGGTCCATGTCTCAGCACCACAAAAAATAGGATATGTCCTATTTTTTTTGCGGTGCCGACTGTCTATTGCGGATCGTGGACCCATTCAAGTCAATGAGTCCGCATTGTGGATTGCAGACCACAATTTGCAGTCCGCTGCACGGGCACGGGGCACACATGTTTCTGTGCGAAAGACCTTAATCTGTCACTAGCTGCAAGCTTGTTACACAGAAATACAAGTATTAGGACCCCACAGTATCTGACAGGGTCAAAGAGATAGGCTGTGTGCACCAACCACATCCCAAGCTGATAGATGTGCTAGCAAAGCTAAGCAGTAGCATTGACAAGGTCTTTTAATTATTAGCTTTAGCACTCATTCACTTGTCCATATAGCCACCGTCCCCGTGCTGCGGACCGCAAATAGTGTGCACTGGCCATGTGAATCCCGTATTGCGGTGCGGACCCATTGACTTAAATCCACAAAATACAGCATGACCTATCTTTTGCAGTGTGCAAGCACCTACCTGAAAGCCCACGGAAGCACTTCAGAGTCATGTCCTATCTTTGGCCATATTTTGCGGATCGCAACCCCATTCAAGTTAATGGGTCCGCATCTGCAGCACAGAGTGCACACGGCCAATGCCCGTATATTGCAGACCCGCCGTTTGCGGTCTGGAATACGGGAACGGATCCCTTACGGTTGTGTGAATGGGCCCTTAGTGGGGTTTTTTGGGGAATAAATACAAGTAGGGAAGGGTAAACTGAGTGATAAATGTAAAAAGGGGTTTTAGTGGCCAAATGGCTTTGTGAAAATATGGGTTGACCATAATCCAACATTTATCAGGGTCAACCGGAATTGCATAGACTTGATAAAAGCCCCAGTAAGTAAGCTGAAACATTGCACTGGTTGAATAAACGTCACTATCTTTGACTCAACTGGTTGTACTGCGGCATTTGTGGACTAGATAGATAGATATGTATGGTAGGCTCAGGGCCCACCTTAAAGGAAGTCTGTCAGCAAGTTAGACCTTGCTAAACTGCTGACAGCACTAGGTATGACCACATACCTTTTGTGGAGCTTTTATTACCGTGTATAGTTAGACTATGCCAGGTTCTGCTCCTGAAAGTGTTCACTGTGATGTGCTCTCTATATTGAGCTTCTTCACAGCCACTTCCCACTGCTCTGATAACTGTAGTGGTCTCCTGGTTGGATGCTACAGCTGTCACTTAGAGCAGGGAGAGGGACTTTAAAGCAGCTAAAAAGCAGAGAGCATGTCACAGTGCAGATCTGCCTACAGTGCATTTGCAGGAGCAGAACCTGGCAGCATAAAACTTCATATTCACACTGCACCTCATAATAATAAAAGTTGTTGACACGCTCCCTTGAAATCAATAAGTAGACCTAAGGCATCACTGCGGACCAGCCACTAGATGGTGCCATTGCACCAAAAATGGAAGTGTGCTGTGCTCTGCCAGGAGAGCAGTAGAGAAATACCAGTCCCCTGTCACCTGCTCAGAAAAGACAATAGGCAGGCTCCAATATGCTGAAAGGGTGCAATGACAGTAAGTGCACCCGTGAGCTGCGTGCTGTGCTCTCAGCAATTCCATCCCCTCAGGAGTGCACTACAACCATGAGACTGTGTTCCAATGAATATGTCTCACGTAACCGTTCAGGTGCACCCTCCTACCT
The DNA here is from genome assembly GCF_905171765.1 of Bufo bufo. Classification (NCBI taxonomy): domain Eukaryota; kingdom Metazoa; phylum Chordata; class Amphibia; order Anura; family Bufonidae; genus Bufo; species Bufo bufo. The sequence continues at coordinate 122,625,460 of NC_053389.1, forward strand.
ACCAGAGATCATATGTAAGGTATTGTACAGTAGAATGTCTTGTCAGCCAAGCAAAGAACCCATAAGGTGTGCTTCCCCAGTCCACGTGCTTTACAGATATAGGCAGACAAAACAGAGAGAGCGACAATGTGGACCGTTCGCTGAGTATTATGCTAGCAGCGGGTGTGACTGTGATGTAAAGTATTCAATTAAGAATCAATGAAAACGTAATGAGCTGAACTGTAAATCACACAGCAATTAGTGAGTAAACAAGTGTTAACAAGTTACATGATATACTTTACAGCTTCCGCTAATGACTTGGGGATAATTCTGTGCTGCATTAAAGGGTCTGTCAGCAGATTTGTTCCTATGACACTGGCTGACCTGTTCCGTGTACGTTTGGCAGCTGAAGGCATCTGTGTTGGTCCCATGTTCATATGTGCCCGCATTGCTGAGAAAAATAATGTTTTAATATATGCAAATGAGCCTCTAGGAGCAACTGGGGCGTTACCATTACACCTAGAGGCTCTGCTCTCTCTAGGTCAGGGATGGGCAAACTGCGGCTCTCCAGCTGCTGTAAAACTACAAATCCCATCATGCCCTGCTGTAGGCAGACTGGGCATACTGGGAGTTGTAGTTTCACAACAGCTGGAGAGCCGCAATTTGCCCATCCCTGCTCTAGGTGGTACTTTGATTGACAGGGTCAGGCGTGGTCATGTTTACACGGTCTCGTCCTGTCAATGAAAGTGCAGAGGGCGTGGCAGTTGCAGAGAGAGCAGAGCCTGTAGGTGTAATGGCAACACCTCTGTTGCTCCTAGAGCCTCATTTGCATATATTAAAACATCATTTTTCTCAGCAATGCGGGCACATATGAACATGGGACCAACACAGATGCCTTCAGCTGCCAAGTGCACATGTAACAGGTCAGCCAGTGTCATAGGTACAAATCTGCCGACAGATGCCCTTTAAAGTTTGAAGTAGATAATCCAGTGAATTTAAAGAGATAACTCACTTTATGGTAGATGGGTCCATCAAAGCTCAACTGTTATCCCCCCTGGGATCAGCTGTGAACAGTTTGGAGACTCAGCAGTGAGTGTATAACTTCCAAGCAGTGCCCCCACAGGAGAAGTAAAGTATTACACAGTTCCTAGTGAAGTGTGCTGTCTATATCATGCAGAAACGTGCCAGATCCACCAGAGTGAGAGATGCCATCTCTAATAATTTAACAACAAATGTCTGAATTCGCAAAAAAAGATTATCACGTCAAAAAGACCAAACTTTTTATCCCCTGGAAGTCAACAATAAGGGTTACTAGTAAATGTCAGAGATCTTGAAAAGTGATGCCCTGATCAAGGAAGTGAATAAGAAAATTGTATATTTTTCATTATATGACTAATAACCCCTTTAAGAATTTCAGAACAAGATGAACTTAGCTAGGTTCTCCACCTTATAATCAGTGTAAATCCTTGGACAGTTAATAACACAAAACTAAAAAGTTTAATTTAAAGCACAAAATAAAAAAAAAGTTGGGCTAGACCCTCAAAGAGGGGCCAAGGATAAAGATACAGGGTTAATATCCATACACAGAGGGTTCCATATAAGAAGCAATATTCTGTGAGGATACCAGGTCTCTCTGTAATGTACACTATGGATCTTGGTACATTACTAGTAGACATACCCCCTCAGGCTCTCACAATGTAATGTCAGTAAGAGAGCCTGAAGTAAGAGGTTCTCTGTATGATCCTGAAGGACCTGATCCCTGAAAGAAAAATCTATAAATAAAATAGCCTAGATTAAAGGGAACCTGTCACCGGGATATTGTATATACAGTAGAGCTGAGGACCTGGGTTGCTAGATGGCCGCTAGCACATCCGCAATACCCAGTCCCCATAGCTCTATAATAAAAAAAACGATTTGATACATATGCAAATTAACCTAATATGTGTCCTGTCCCTGAGATGAGTCCTGTCCCTGAGATGAGTCCAGCGTGAAGGAGCCCAGCACCGCCCCGCATCCTCCGAATCTCCTCCTTGCTCCCTGACATCAGAAAGCTGGAGCGCCGTAATCTCGCGATGCGCGAGGTAGCGCATGCACAGTTCCTGCCCTGAGGCTGATCCCAGCACAGGGAAGGAACACTATGAGGACACTGCGCATGCGCTAGCTCGCGCATCGCGAGATAATGCCGCTCTCTGACATCGGGGAGCAAGGAGGAGATTCTGAGGATGCGGGGCGGTGCTGGGCTCCTTCACGCTGGACTAATCTCCGGGACAGGACACATATCAGGATAATTTGCATATAATTCAAATCATTTTGTTTACAGAAGAAAAGCACACAGAGTATTGCGGATGTGCTAGCGGCCATCTAGCAACCCATGTCCTCACCTCTATACATCTAATCGGGGTGACAGGTTCCCTTTAAGCAGTGTCAAAGTGTCAATTATCTGAGGAATTGGCTAGTTATAAAGTATCAAAAAGTGTAGCATCGATACTTTGTATACACATGAACCACCAAGTGCAAAGTCCTATTCTGTATGCCAGGGGAATTCCTGCCAGGACCAGTATTGTACATGGGGGAATCAATACAGAAACTAGACTACATGTACCAAATCCTACTCAACGCGTTTCATGTGTCCCTTATTGCGGAACCTTATCAGGAGAAAAGAAAAGCGGTAAGAAAGAACAGATAGGCTACTCGAGGAAAGTGCGGTGGGCGTGCAGCATGTCCGGCCATATAGTGACTAGTAATGTACCAAGATCCATAGTGTACATTACAGAGAGACCTGGTATCCTCACAGAATATTGCTTCTTATATGGAACCCTCTGTGTATGGATATTAACCCTGTATCTTTATCCTTGGCACCTCTTGTAGGGTCTAGCCCAACTTTTATTTATATTGTGCTTTAAATAAAACTATTTTGTTTTGTGATATTAACCCTCCAAGGATTTTCACTGATTATATTATAATATTGGTGCGTATTTTCTCCGTGAGCAGATTCGCCACCTTACCACTAGATGTCACTAAAGCATAACCTAGAGCTCCCGCGCGGTAATGCAAATGCTCTGGAGCAGAAAACAAAAACGGTCATTATTATATTGTCATAATTCATATAGAACAAAGATATTCTGCACTGCTATACAGAAAGCAGATCCTGGCACTAGTCATTCAATGATTAGGATATTGTCCATACAAGCTGGAATTTTGTGTGGAATGATGTGGATTGTGCCCTGCATTTCATCCTTTGGAATCTGCAGAAGAAATCTGTGGCAGAACCAGGAATATCATGAATGGAAAATCCTCAGCTTTTTTTTCTCTGTGTGTGAATGGGGATTTGCACTGTACCGTATTCGGTTGCACAGTTCCAATGCAGTGCAACAAATCTGTTGCCTGAACATCTGGATTATGTGAAACACTTGGAGGAGGTCTGGAGGGAGCAGCAAGCCATTCTGTCTTGGTCAGGGCATTGCTTTAGACATAGGGCTTATATTCTAATGACTTGTGGGGTTCTTAGTTCACGGACCCTAAGCAATGTTATTTCTTGGCAGATCTGAACATTCAATTTTATACCATCTTTACCGAAAACCTAAAGTAATACGATCACTAGAGCTGCCTCTTGAGTGACTTTTCCGCTGGATTACAGTGTTCATATGACTTTCAATGGCAAGTAGAAAAATAAAGACAAGTGTTGATCTACCCTCGTCTCATTGTGATGTGGAAAGTCAGTGAAGTGGGAAACGCGTTTCCATTATCCCCCTACAGTCTTCTTCTAGCCCAAGGTCAGGAATGAATGAAATGAGAATTAGCATTAGAACAGTAGTTGTAAATGTGAACTGGAGGCAATTTCCTGACACAATAGATGGCCACGCCAGGCTTACAGGTCTCCAGCCACTACTGGCATTTACATACCAGGGCTTTATACCCGGATTTTTTTATTTTATTTTTTGTTAGCATCGAGTGATAATCAGTGACTGGAATTAGGACGTGTGACCAGCTCTGATATGGCAAGCGATCAGTTTAGGTTGGAATGACTGGCTGTCCATTATCTACTGAGAAACACTGTCATGGCTTCGGTAGGTACTATTTCTCCTTGGGGAGAGTGCCTCATAGGCGTACAGGTCTTTATAGGAATATGGTTCAATTAGCCAAAGGCTACTAGTTTCCCGTTTATGGTCATTTAAAACATAACATTTATTGTTTTTGCTATTTAAAATAAACCGATTTATTTTAAATTTTAAATAGCAAAAACAATAAATGTTATGTTTTAAATGACCATAAACGGGAAACTAGTAGCCTTTGGCTAATTGAACCATATTATTATTTATTATTTCCCGGGTCCAAAGGGTCCTTGAGGAAAACGGTCTTTATAGGACACGCAATATTTCTCTAGGATAAAGGTAATAAGCTCTTTTTCCAAAAAACTAAAGAAAGCTGTTCTGCCTGTAGGGAGCTTGTGCTCTGCGAATCTTAATAGGCCAGTGCATGTGTATAAAAAAAAGGAAAAAAAATAAGGGTTAATCCAATCTAGTGGAAGATAAACTCCAAGAGATAGGATAAAACTGGAGGCGCCAGTGGATGGAGGGTAGGAAAAAAAGGGGAGAATGAGAGTGAAATGGTGGGGTGCAATAAGGGAAGGCAGCTAGAGGGGTAGCTACGCTGAAAGGGATCAGCGTGTAGGATAAAAAGGGAGTAGTGGTGACTAAAAGGGTCTATAGTGGTCCACTAAGAATCAGTGGACCAAAAAAGACTAGTCAAAGGATAACCCTCATAAGAAGCGCCAAATCCCAAAATGTTTAAGGAAAGAAACAAGTAGGCCAGCAGCATGATCTATAGAATGTTTGCTGGCAGTTTAGTGCTGTGAGGTTACAACCATGAAAAAGGTGACCCAAACGTATGGGTATTGATAAACCAAGCGATTGACCCCCTTGGATCCGCAGCTAAGGGATTCGCTGGTGAACAACAATCACAATGGAATAATATATATATAATAGATTATGGATAAAATGCTCGGCATGAATAAAAAATAATAAAATTACTCACTTCACAGGGGGGTGGCCTGCTGGATAAACTCAAGACACCAGCAGGGACCAAAAAACCCCCAAGCCAGGATTGCCTGTAGAATCTCAAATTCTGACAGTTGCCCAGTAAGGAAGGAAGGCTTCACTTCAATATTATTGATGAAGACTTGGGCTTCTTTATTGTGGACACAGAGCTCAACGCGTTTCGGGGTGTGCAAACCCCTTTATCAGGAGCAGGCCTGCGTTCCATTATCCATCTCTTCAGGCAGTGAGTGCGCTCACCAGGGGGCGTATCGCTTTTCAGCGTCCCACGTGTATAGCCCCGGCCCCACAAGATGCCTCCCATAGATTTTTGGCGGTTCTACAGCCTAATTTGAAAGGGCCACCAGGTAAAGATTGTTGTTAATATATTTTAATATATGCACAGTTTTTTTATGTACCTGCTCCTGATGAAGGGGTTTGCACACCCCGAAACGCGTTTCGTCAGACGGACACCAAAACCGCTGCAAGCAGAATGGAGGTGGAACGAAAGCGAACTGAGCCAAACTGATGCATTCTGAGCGGATCCTTATCCATTCAGAATGCATTAGGGCAAAACTGATCCGTTTTGGACCGCTTGTGAGAGCCCTGAAACGGATCTCACAAACGGAAACCAAATTGGCCTAACACGACTGCAAAATCAGACTACACACAAGTGTTGTTTGTAGTCTGTTACCAAGGTGACACCTAGAACTTTGCACCAAACAGCAGGATATTTTGCATTAACACTATACGCACTGTTAGTGTAAGAAGCAATTAATGCAGTTCTAAGAAGTGTTCCTTTTTCGTCTCGAAATGGATGACAAAACGCATGAGCCTTCGGTAGAATTTCTATGCAAAACTTTATCAGGGAATTTGTGGTTATGCAATCCCTTAATATAATGAGTGACTAAGTGGCTGCAGCATCACTTTAAGCCTACTATTTGCTCTTGCATGCCATAGAACGTGTCTTATCTTGCTCATAACAGTGTGAGTCACAAAGCCAATTATTTTAAAATATACGTGTCACTCACACACAGAGAAGACACTTTGTGGTGCACACTTTTATGAGACTGCACCCTGGCAATGTGGTAATACCGTCACCCAGGTACAAACGTCTGCCCATCAAAAGGGTCAGGACTGCAAGTGAGGGAGACGCTGGCAGAATATATTGGTAAACTGCATGTACAGCAATTCCATAATATGATGTACTTAAAGGGATTGCCTCCTTTACTCCTGCAAGACTGGGAGGAACTTCACAGTACTCATCCTGATACCAAACAGGACATTCTGCTTACGGTGCTGACTCCTGAGGATTAGCACAAGGTGTTGTAAAATGATGTGCTGCTCGGCACCTTATTACTTAAGCACTTTCATACAGACAGGTTTCAAATACTATAAGGCCTCATGCACACGACCGTTGTTTGGGTCTGCATCCGAGCCGTCGTTTTGGCGGCTCGGATGCGGACCCATTCACTTCAATGGGTCCCGTTAAAAAAATATAACATGTCCTATTCTTGTCCACGCTTTGCGGACAAGAATAGGCATTTATATTGCCGGCTCCCGTTCCGCAAATTGTGGAAGGCAACATGGGCGGCTTCCGTTTTTTGCGGATCCGCGGTTTGCGGACCGCAAAAAAACGCCATGGCTGTGTGCATGAGGCCTAAGGGTATTGCCATTTATACACTGGCGCCAAAGGGGATGATTCCTATAATAAGAAAAATGTGGACGCTAGGATAGCATGGTTCATCCAGCGTTCTCATCATGGTTCAGAGGCATTCAGGAATTTGGATCAATGGTCCCAGTGCTTAGCTGTATAAGAGAGTGCCCTCTGTGTAATGTATAAGGTGGGGTTCACACACTGCAGATTAAATCTACGCAGTGATGTCTCATATTGGGCAGCATGCATTTTTCCGACAGTTCCACATGCATGGGCAACCCGTGTCTTTCTGTATGGAGCCTCCATATGGCACTGTATGATGGACAGATTCTGTAATATGGTAGTCTGTAATCTGACTGATTTACCTGAGGGATCAGGTTACAGCACTCCAGAATATCTACACCTTATATAACAATGGTAAATATGTCAGTAATTGGATGCATCTCCAAATAGATATATAAAAATCATAGTCATGGAAATTCTAATACAACTGTCAGATTATCTGAAATGCAGGGAATACTCCAGGGATCGGCAACCTTCGGCACTCCAGCTGCGGTGAAACTACAATTCCCCACATGCTCCATTCATTTCTATGAGAGTTCGGAGAAGAGCAGAGTAAGTATGCATGCTGGGAGTTGTAGTTTCACAACAGCTGGAGTGCCAGAGGTTCGCTACCCCTGGAATACTATAGCATTTTGTTTCAGGGATTCTTCATGGATACTATCTATGACCTTCCAATAATCCGAGCGGTCTGATAATCCACCACCTATCAGGATACTGTATTTGTGTGTCTTTGTATTCTCTTCCTATTTTATGCCTATACTGACAAATTAGAAGTGATCTGGGATGTAACGTAACAAGTGCACAGATGCTATTTGCGGCCACGATGATTCCAATGAGACAATTGTGCATTAAGAGACCCATCTAATCCTCAAACAGATGCAGAACACATATACAATACACACAAAGCACTGCTCCAGGGAGACTGGTTGTAATAATATGTTGACATGCATGCTGCATACTAACAAGTGCCAAACATGCACACTGCTGAGAATCCACAATACTTAGATATAAATTCCCATTTTTAGAATTTATTTTTTTCCTTTTTGGATTTTTGCATTACCATTATCACATTGACAAATTCAGCCCTACTACATCTAAATCAGCAGAGTAGCTGTAAAGGTTGCAGATAGATAGATAGATAGATAGATGGAAAGATAGATAGTAGATAGAAGATAGATAGATAGATGGAAAGATAGATAGTAGATAGAAGATAGATAGATAGATAGATAGATAATAGATAGATAATAGACAGATATATAGATAGATAGATAATAGATAGATAATAGACAGATATATAGATAGATAGATAGATAATAGAGAGATAGATAATAGAGAGATATTATATAGATATATATGAGATAGATAGATAGATAGATAGATAGATAGATAGATAGATAGATAGATAGATAGATAATAGATAGATAGATAATAGATAGATAGATAGATAGATAGATAGATAGATAATAGATAGATAGATAATAGATAGATAGATCAATACTAGAAATCTAGACAAACAGATTGATAATAGAGAGATAGACAGACAGAGAGAGAGAGTCATGGAAATTATTTTGGGTCTTCCACTTGACTTTTTTGTTCCATAACCCTCAGGATCATTTAAAGGGAACCTGTCACCGGGATTTTGGGTATAGAGCTGAGGACATGGGCTGCTAGATGGCCGCTAGCACATCCGCAATACCCAGTCCCCATAGCTCTGTGTGCTTTTATTGTGTAAAAAAAAACGATTTGATACATATGCAAATTAACATAAATGAGTCATATCTTACTTGTGTGACCAGAGAAGAGTCATATTTTCAAGCTCTGACTCATTTCAGGTTAATTTGCATATGTATCAAATCTGTTTTTATACACAATAAAAGCACACAGAGCTATGGGGGACTGGGTATTGCGGATGTGCTAGCGGCCATCTAGCAACCCATGTCCTCAGCTCTATACCCAAAATCCCGGTGACGGGTTCCCTTTAAGAACTTCCAAATGACTGTCTTACTGCGTCCCACCTCAGCAGCGATGGCGCGCTGTGAGAGACCCTGCTTATGCAGTTCAACAACCCGACCACGTTCAAAAAGGGAGAGTTTTTTTGCCTTTGCCATCACAACGTGTGACTACCTGACAGAAAATGACAATGAATCCACATCTTTGCACAGATTTGGCCTTTTAAAGGCATGTGGTCCTAAAATTTGGATCAGCTGAAAAACAGCCTGTTTCAGTTTATTCGTGGTTTTCATTAAATTGAATGCTCAAAAAATGTTTTGTCTCACTCTCATTTCTTCTTGTTGCATGTTGAAGCTCTACTTGGAACCTTGTTAAGATCCAACAATGTAAAATATGATTTTTTGCCATTTTTCAAGTGGTCTTAAACTTTTGATCAGGACAGTAGATAGATAATAGATAGATGATTGATAGATAGATGATAGATAGATAGATAGATAGATAGATAGATAGATAGATAGATAGATAGATAGATAGATAAAGATTTCAGTCCAGGACAATGGGACTTTCTCCAGCAATGATACATAGAGAGGTACCAAGATTAAGGGCTCATGCACACGACCGTGTATATTTTGTGGTCTGCAAAACACGGATCCGCAAAATATATGAATGACGTTCGTGTCCATTTTTTTTGCGGATCCATTGTAACAATGCCTATCCTTGTCCACAAAACGGGAAAGAATAGGACATGTTCTATCTTTTTTGCAGAAGGGCTATGTGGACATACAGAAACGGAATGCACGTGGAGTTTTAGTTTTTTTTACGGACCCATTGAAGTGAATGGTTCTGCGTATGCGCCGCCCAAAAAAAGGGAATATGCTCGTGTGCATGAGCCCTTACTCAGATAACGTAGAACGTTACCGCTGCAGACAGCGGGTCCGCAATACACGGGCACTGGCCGAGTGAACTCTGTGCTGCGAATGCGGACTTGATTGGATCAACGATCCGCAAGATACAGCAAAAGATAGGAGGCACGGATCGGAAGCCCACGGAAACACTCAGAAGCCCTTCCGTGGGCTTTTGGGTCCGTGCCTCTGCACCGCAAAACATAGGACATGTCCTATCTTTTAAAGTATCAATGGGTCCGCAGCGCAGCATGGAGTTCACACGGCCAGCGCCCGTGTATTGCGGACTGCCCGTGTGAGTGAGCCCTTAGAGAAAGGTCTCACTGATATGTGAAATGCTGCACACTTTTATTACCAGTTACAGCGCAGCCGTATTCTTCAATACGGATCAATAACTAAAGAAATATCAGGGAATACATTCTATACTGAGCTCCCTATATACCGTACATATCTGTAAGAAGAAGACGCGCTTCCAGGATGTGAGCGGCGGGATTTCCCCGCAGCACCGCACATAGTTACTACGTTAAGGATTAGCCAGGTTGTTATGTGTTCTTTGACACTGAACAGATTGAGCTGTTGAGGTGAAATCTGAAACCCAGCATTGTGGAGCGAGGTGGCTGCAGCAGACTGTGTGCAAAACAGGGCTGCACACGGTACTATCCGTTTCCTTGACGACCCCAGAATTTGAATTTACAAAAGGATCTTTTTTTTGCGAAAGTGCCATGGAAACCTGTGCAGGAAGTGGTCATCTGTCACTCATAATTGTGACTGCAATACATGTGCCGCGCTCTTCTCCAGCACGTGCAAGCTAATACCTAACAAAAGGGTGGAATAGGAACATTCTCCTGGTAATCGACAGCCAAACGCTTTGCGGTAAATAGAAATTTTATTCTAAAAATTCTAGAAAGGGCAGAAAACTTTTCAGCGAAAATTCCATTACAATTCGGTCCTCAAGCGGATATCCTGAGGCCCTCACAGTTAGGCCTCATGCACATGAACGCTAGGACGCATCTGATTTTCAGCTAGCAATCAATGGATCCTTAATGGATAGCTTCTGTGGGCAATCCCTTTCTTTTCTCCCTCCCATCAATTAGAAAGGGCTATTCTAATCCGTGAAAAATGAATGAAGGAATGGCCCTCTGAACGATATGGGTCCATGAGCTATCAGTTTTAAAAACGGATGGTGCGTATAAGCCTAAGGCCTCATGCACACAACCGTTGTGCGTTTTGCGGTCCGCAAAACACAGATGGTGTCCGTGTGCGTTCCGCAATTTGCAGAACGGCACGGACAGCCTTTAATATAACTGCCTATTCTTGTCCGCAAAGCGCGGACAAGAATAGGACATGTTATTTCTTTTTGCGGACCACGGAACGGAGCCATGGATGCGGACAGCACACAGAGTGCTGTCTGCATCTTTTGCAGCCCCATTGAAGTGAATGGGTCCGCATCCGAGCCGCCAAAACTGCGGCTCGGATGCGGACCAAAACAACGGCCGTGTGCATGAGGCCTAGGTGTTCAAACAGTGGCCATGTGAATCCCGTGCTATGGTGCGGACCCATTGAATTCAATGGGTCCGTGATCCGCAAAATACAGCAAAAGATAGGACATGTCCTATCTTTTGCACTGCAGAGGCACGTGCTTCCAAGTTATTCCGTGGGTTTACGATCTGTGCCTCTACACTGCAAAAGATAGGACATGACCCATTCAAGTCAATAAAAAAGGTCCACAACACAGAAGGGAAGGCACTGCTTCCTTTCCCTTTCTTCAAAAGAGGCCTGAGGAAGCGCTAAGGCGCGAAACGGCCGTCGCCACGAGCTACCTGCCTGCACTGTTTGTTTGTCTGCCCCTTGCCTGTATCGGTGAATGTTTATGGCTTCTGGAATAAAGAACGCCCACTTTTTGGTGAGTGCCGCCTAGTTGTTTCTTCTTTGTTGCCCATTCAAGCATGGGCACGGCGACCATATGGTCATGTGAATGAACCCCTAGGCTACATTCACATCTGTGAAATCCTGCCTGCAGCCTGCTGGGATTCACAGTATCTGGCATACCCGGATAATGCCACGAGCCCATTGACCACAATGGGTCTGACGGGGATCTAGCCCCTTTCTAGCATAAATGCCAGCTTTTGGCCACACAAAAAGTCTTGCCGGCCAAATCTGTCAATAGGTCATCAACATAAGATCAGCAGGAGTCCAACTCCCGTCACCCCCACGTTCAGCTGTTTGAAGAGAATGCGAGCACTAAATTCTCCTCACTGTTTACCTGCTTGCCGTCGACATCTCAGCGGAAGGTAGTTGTAATTGCAACTCCTCCGTCCCAGTCACTTCAATGGGAAGGAGGATGAAGTGTAACCACTCCCTAAGGCCCCCTGCACAAGAACGTGTGCTTTCCGTATTGCAGACCGCATTTGCGGATCTGCAATACACAGGTGCCGTTCCGTGGGCATTCCGCATCACGGATGCGGACCCATTCACTTGAATGGGTCCGCAAATCCGGAGATGCGGAATGGTGAGGAACGGAAGCACGGAACGGAACCCTACGGAAGCACTATGGAGTGCTTCCGTGGGGTTTCGTCCCGTACTTCCGTTCCGCAAAAAGATAGAACATGTCCTATCTTTTTGCGGAAATAGCATTTTGCGGGCCGCAGCACAACCACGGGGTGCACACGTTCGTGTGCAGGGGGCCTTAAGAGCAGGAAACAGGGAGAAGAGTCAAAGGGGTAGCTTCCAACAAACTTCTCCTCACCTGGCTCAGGTTGACGGACAGGTCTCTCAATTCTAGCAAAAATGGAGAGACCTGCCAAGTTAGGTGGGGAGAATCCACCTCCATGACTCATTTCCCTGTTCCTGGGAGCCTACTGGGATTTCATGATGCCCATGGTTCAGGCAGCATAGATCACATAACTGGTTCCCTTTAAAGGGGCTGTCCAGGCACTGGTAAGTGGTAGACCATCCTCAGGATAGGCCATCACTAGCTTATCAGTGGGGGTCTGAGAACCCCATCCATCAGCTGTATGGTGGAGCTCTATCACCAGAAGTCGTTGCCAGAGCTATACAGCACCGTCAACACTGTAGCGGAGGGAGCTTGTTATCAAAGCGCTGCTCCCATTGACTTCAATAGGAGGCGCTGTGGTGGTGAGCTCCCTCCAATACAATGTTGACAGTGCTGTGAAGCTTTGACCTCCAGCGACAGTGCGACCCCTGACCCTGATGATCAGCTAGCGATGGCCTACCATGAGTACAGGCTATCACTTACTAAAGGCTGGACAACCCCTTTAAGTGATGACTGGGATGGGAATCAGGCCTTGTTGTCTTGAAATAGGATGTGATGGTGTGAATAACCACCAGGTGGGTGACCACATTTTGATTTCTGCTATGAAGCCGGGTGCAAAGAGGAATGGGCAGAGCAGTTGGCCGCCTCACACACCAATATGTGCATCTGTGGTGGGAGGAGGCACAATTTATGAGTTAAAACAAACAAATAAGGGTCGGGGTTGAAAGCGGTTGACTCATTGACCATCCCACAGCTATCATTCTGAACATCAGAGACCAAGAGTGGGGGAGGGGTACATTCTGAAACCACTGCCTTAAGCATCAAGAGAACATGTGGCAGCCCTGCCATGGAGCCTCCTCTTCTGGATGCAGATCCCTGTTTTGTGTATTACAGTACTATCATAATTATTAAATCCGGGATTCTCAGAGTAAGGGTCCATTCACACGTCCGTTTTTTCTTTCCTGATCTGTTCCGTTTTTTGCGGAACAGATCTGGACCCATTCATTTTCAATGGGTCCTGGAAAAAAATGGACAGCACAATGTGTGCTGTCCGTTTCCGTTGTTCCGTTCCGCATGTCCGTTTAAATATAAAACATGTCCTATTCTTTTCCGCAAAATTCGGATCCTGGTACAATACAAAGTCAATGGATCTGCAAAAAACTTGAAGACATTCGGATGTCATTACGTATGTCATCCGTTTTATGCGGATTCCGTTCCTGGAAATTACATTTTAATTTTTTTATTTTTTTATTTTTATTTTTTCAAAGAAATCCAAACAACTTTATTTGCTTATTGAAATTTATACATGTTTCCGTTTTTTGCGGATCCGCAAAAAACGGATGACATACGGAAACATTTTCAGGAACAACGGATCCGCAAAAAACGGACCGAAAATCGGGATATAGAAAAATACTGACGTGTGAATGTAGCTAACACAGAGATTCATTTTTGGATTTTTTGGAGTCCTACAATAACGTTCCTCTGTACCCGACACGATCTGAAAACCTAGGAAGTCTGGAAGACGGCTTTCATTTTAGTTTCGGCTGAACATATGCCACTCATTTAGGTCACTAGAGGTTGCGACCCCTGCACTCCGCATCATTAAAAAAGTAGAGTGCAGGAAGCAACGTTTCCGAGACAGCCGTTCAATTATAACATTAGGGATATCCTAAGAATTGTGGTGTAGTCCTATAGCCCTGAACACACCTGAGTGTTTCTGGGAACATGGCGGCCATTAGGATGTGCAACCGGAGGCCGTCACTTCTGCCACTGAATAATATGTCGTAGTTTTATTCCGGCCGCCTCTCGGCATGTTTGCCGTGCTGCTGCCGGACCTCCGTCCCGCCCCCATTATAGTCAATGGGGCAGGAGCGGACCTCCGTCGGCACGCGTGCACTAGCGGCAGTATGGATCCAGCAGGCTGTTCACCTGCCAAAACAGCCTGCCGCTAATGTGAAAGTAGCCTTAATGAGCCATTGCTTCATTCTGGAGAAAAAGTCATTTGAATTCATATGCAAATGAGCAGTTAAGTGCACCGAGGGCAGGCCCAAGCCATTCTGTGCACCCTCGCTCCTCTAGCTTCCTTCCTTCCTTTACAAGGCCATGCAAGATGATTACACAGGAAACTGGCCCTGTCAATGTAGATAGAGAGAAAAGGGCTGGGGCAGGGGAAAAAGGGGGAGGAGGACGGGTGCACAGAGCGGCTTGGGCCCGCCCAATCTGTATATGGATCAAAAGTACTTTTTCTCCAGAATGAAGCAATGGATCACTAAATGACAGCTTGCCCTACAAGGCATTGAATTTCCTGGTAACAGACTCCCTTTAAAGGGATATCCCCATCTTGGCCATTCATGACTAAAATCGAATACCTGTCATATGCAATGGCAACAGGAGGTCAGGATAATGAAAGCAGCTGAATGTGCCGCTTCCATTCTCCCATTCACTTCTATGTCTCCACAATAACCCTTTAAGGCTACTTTCACACTTGCGGCAGTGTGATCTGGCGGGCAGTTCCGTCGTCTGAACTGCCTGCCGGATCCGCCGATCTGGATGTGACTGAAAGCATTTGTGAGACGCATCCGGGTGCGGATCCGTCTCACAAATGCATTGCGAGAACGGATCCGTCTCTCCGCTTGTCATGCGGACAGACGGATCCGTCTTGTATCTTTTTTCACATTTTTACCGGTCTGCGCAAGGACGGATCCGGCATTCCGGTATTTTGAATGCCGGATCCGGAACTAATACCGGCACTAATACCGTATCCGGCATTCAGGCAAGTAACATAGTACGTAAGTCTTCCGTTTTTTTCCGCTGGAGATAAAACCGTAGCATGCTACGGTTTTCTCTTTTGCCTGATCAGTCAAAATGACTGAACTGAAGACATCCTGATGCATCCTGAACGGATTGCTCTCCATTCAGAATGCATGGGGATAAAACTGATCAGTTCTTTTCTGGTATAGAGCCCCTTTGACAGAACTCTATGCCGGAAAAGAAAAACGCTAGTGTGAAAGTACCCTAAGGCTCCCGCAGTTCTGAAGAACTGTTCACACAACTGATTTTGAAAATCCACCTACAAAATTCAGCACAGATTTGGGAGCGTTTTTTATGCCTTTTTTACATCCTTTTTTTCCAGTAGGTGTTTACAGAAATACAAAACTGCATATTCAGGTTGTGATTATTTTTGGCGCTGATCCGCTGCAAACAATGTACATAAAATGCGCAGACATTTTTTGATGCTTCCCATTCATTTCAATGGGAAATTCTAGGAGTGGACCCCACCCCAAAATAGGAGTACAGGGCGTGCTGCTTCTTTTCCATGCAGTAAAAAGAGCAAAAGCATGCCAAAATCAGCGCCAAAAACTCCACGTGAACTGGCCCTGGGGATGATCTGCTTAGGAAGAAACACGGATAGTCTGGTTATTATGGGCAGGAGTCTAGTTATGGTCCGATACCAGCCTTGTGGACACATTTTTATTATACTTTAAGTGGAGTAACAGGACTCATGAAATTCCTTCCAGATTTTAGTGAATGCTGAGCTGCAATATCAGACCTAGCCTACAGCCAAGGGTGGCGCTATTTCTGCGGGAAAAAACGCAGATCCCTTCAATCTTACACAATTCTTTCAAACTGTTAAATGGTGGCCAGTATGTTAAAGGGGCTGTCTGTGCAGACCTGCATGTTACCCCTGCAGCCAGGGAGGTGGGCGAGTTACGGAGCAGAGAATGGCAGAGTAGAACAGGTAAGTATTGGATATGTTTTATTTTAAGGCATCTGGCGCCATTGTGCGCAATTTTAGGTGGCTCTAACAATCCATTGAATTACCTGATCTCTACAGAGGAAGCTGGGAGTTGTAGTTCTGCAATATCCGTTCACAGGTTACGTGTGTAAAAATGGAAGACTCTGTTAAGAACAGAGATTTGAAATATAATTTTCTGCTTAACTGGTTTTATCTGATAATCGCACGTGAAGCAGCGATTCATGAAAGGACGCATTGTGGAACGCGGCAACTGTATTCATTTCATCCTGGCAGCTGGACAGAAATGGCCGACACTCCCTGCATGACATCATAGTCTATGGCGGTGCTGTCTGCCGCCTTACAGGCCAGATGTTACCTCTCTGCCCCTCGTTAATTATTCACATTATGTTCCTCCATAGACTTCATGAGATCTTTCTGCAGTAAGACGGAGCCTGGCATCTGATAATCTGGAAATCCTGACAATCTGGCACCTCCTATAATCCAGCATCTAACATCAGAAGATAGCTGCTTCAACAACAGGTTCTGCAACCTGCTACGTTGTGTTTTCCTTTGCCTTCACTCTGCTTGCTATCAGTGAATAGAAGCATTCACTGTTCATATCAAGATACTGATATCCTGACAACACACAAATGCTGAACTCTTAGGCCTCTTTCACACGGGCGTTGTGGGAAAATGTGCGGGTGCGTTGCGGGAACACCCGTGATTTTTTCCGCGCGAGTGCAAAACATTGTAATGCGTTTTGCACTCGCGTGAGAAAAATCACGCATGTTTGGTACCCAAACCCGAACTTCTTCACAGAAGTTCGGGCTTGGGTTAGGTGTTGTGTAGATGTTATTATTTTCCCTTATAACATGGTTATAAGGGAAAATAATAGCATTCTGAATACAGAATGCTTAGTAGGTGATCAACTTAGGGTTAAAAAAAAAAAAAAAAAAACTAACTCACCTTCTCCTCTTGTTCGCGTAGTTCCCGGTCTCTTCTTTACTTCTTTAATGATGAGCTGTGGGATAAAGGACCTTTGGTGACGTCAGATCACATGCTCCAATCACATGGTCCATCATGTGATTGGAGCATGTGATATGACGTCACCACAGGTCCTAGCCGATAGTTCATCTTTTAAGAAGTAAAGAAGAGAACGGGAACTACACGAACAAGAGGAGAAGGTGAGTTAATTTAAAAAAAAAATTTAACCCTCAATTGATCACCTACTAAGCATTCTGTATTCAGAATGCTATTATTTTCCCTTATAACCATGTTATAAGGGAAAATAATACAGTTTATAGACTGTCACCTAGCAACCATGCGCGAAAATCGCACCGCATCCGCACTTGCTTGCGGATGCTTGCGATTTTCACGCAACCCATTCACTTCTATGAGAGCATGCTGCGATTTTCACGCAACGCACAAGTGATGCGTGAAAATCACCGCTCATGTGAACAGCCCCATAGAAATGAATGGGTCGATATTCAGTGCGGGTGCAATGCGTTCACCTCACGCATCGCATCCGCGCGGAATACTCGCCCGTGTGTAACTTGCGTTATTCTTTTCCGGCATAGAGTTCCGTCCTAGGGGCTCAATACCGGAAAATAACTGATCAGTTTTATCCCTATGCATTCTGAATGGAGAGCAATCCGTTTGCCTTTTCAGGACGGAGATGCTGCGGTTTTATCTCTGTCCAAAATTCCGGAAAAATTGCCGGAATGCTGGATCCGGCATTTTTTCCCATTGACATGCATTAATGCCGGATCCGGCCCCGAGTGTTCAGGCAAAACGGATCCGGCATTGCGGTCTGCACATGCTCAGACCGCAAAAAAAATTTTAAATAATAAATGCCGGATCCTATTTCCCGGATGACACCGGAGAGACGGATCCGGCATTTCAGTGCATTTGTCAGACGGATCAGGATCCTGATCCGTCTGACAAATGCCATCAGTTGGCATATGTTTTGACGGATCCGGCAGGCAGTTCCGGCGACGGAACTGCCTGCCAGAATCCTCTGCCGCAAGTGTGAAAGTACCCTTAGGCCTCTTGCACACAAACATTTTTTTTTCTGTTTCCGTTCCGTTTTTTGAGTTCCGTATATGAACCGTATACGGAACCATTCATTTCAATGGATCCGCAAAAAAACGGAAGGTACTCCGTATGCCTTCCGTTTCCGTATTTACGTTTTTCCGTTCCGTTCAAAGATAGAACATGTCCTATTATTGTCCGCATAAGGCCTATTGCACACGACCGTATGGCTTTTTCAGTGTTTTGCGGTCCGTTTTTCACGGATCCGTTGTTCCGTTTTTTGTTTTCGTTGTGTTTCCGTTTCTCCGTTCCGTTTGGCATATACAGTATACAGTAATTACATAGATAAAATTGGGCTGGGCATAACATTTTCAATAGATGGTTCAGCAAAGAACGGAACGGAAACGGAAGACATACGAATGCATTTCCGTATGTGTTCCGTTTTTTTTGCGGACCCATTGACTTGAATGGAGCCACTGAACGTGATTTGCGGACAAGAATAGGACATATTCTATGTTAAAACGGAACGGAAAAACGGAAATACGGAAACGGAATGCATACGGAGTACATTCCGTTTTTTTTGCGGAACCATTGAAATGAATGGTTCAATATACGAACCGTATACGGAACGCAAAAAACGGCCAGTAAACGGGGAAAAAAAAACGGCCGTGTGCAGGAGGCCTAACGGACAAGGATAGTACTGTTCTATCAGGGGCCAGCTGTTCCGTTCTGCAAAAAACGGAATGCACACAGACATCATCCGCAAAATACTGAAAAAGCCATATGGTCGTGTGCAAGAGGCCTTAGAGAGAGATGCCGCAAGCAAGTCATTTGACTTGGTCCATTGTACATGATCAGGACAGGTGTTCGGCCTTCAAAGTAAACAAAGACTAATTACATTCACTGACAGTAAGCATAGATCTTGAAAATGCCAAAGAGTTGCAAAAATGATGCAAAATTGAACTGCATCACATGATGATTAAACGGTTTTTCCAAGATCAGAAAAACAGCGGTCTGGTTTGGTTGATATGGGATCATTTTCTCCAATAGGAACAGCGCTGCAGTAACCAGGTTCAGCCACTACACAGAGGGGGGTGCTGTGTAGTCCGAGTGCTGATCAGTGGGGCTGTCACGTGCAGGACTCACACTGATCTCATACTGATGACCTATCATAATGTATAAGTCAAAGTCCTGGAAAACCTCTCTAAGAAACCATTCATTTTGATGATTTGATGAAATATGATTTTTTTCATATATCTACAGATCGATTATATATACAAGTCATAAATCTGTGTTTTTCTAGAAAGTGAGTCCTGTTCATGTAACGCTTTGGGGTTTGACTACTGAGCAAGATATCATGCAGTGACAATATTCCAAGAACATCTCCATTCTGCAGCGGGAATAGCTCGGCGATGACTGGAAGCCATATTCATGAATTAATAATGAGGCATGCCAGAGAACGGAGGAGGCGCTCATTTCCATGCAGCCTTCATCTATGTTGCTGGAAGAAAGTGCCTTCCTGGCTCTGCTTCCACATAAAGGAAGCACACAGCTCCTTCTTATCATTCCCCAGCAGCCGTGACATTGTACAGAAGATGAGGAAGTGATGCCATGTCATTTTGCCCGCAACCGGCATCTGTTGTCAAGAGAGGCCGTTATAATATGTCTTCATGCACTGGTGACTGCGGTCCTCAGCCGGAAACCTCTTATCACTCCCTAAGAGAACAGAACTGTTTTTTGGGCATAGAGGTTGTCCTTATGTATTGGACCGATCACGATAATTGTATGGTGGGGATAGATAGACAGACAGATGGAGATACTATGGGGCACATTTACAAAAGACTGGCACCAGTATTAAAGGGGTTATCCAAGACCAATAGGGACCTTCCAGAGTGGCCGATCCGCGTGGTGATCATAACTGGTCCCCGCTGCTGAGTTCGGTCTTTGATGCTCCCGAACCGGCTCTTCTTCTCCCTACAGTGCTGAAACCGTCGACTGGGGGGGGAAGGGTTGGGAAATGTGGCGAACTGCTCCCCCTGCATCACGACAACTGGTCACACAACGCAATGGGAGCAGTCGGCTGTTGGTTTCACTGCTGCAGGGAGAGGAAGAGCTGGACCGGGAGCGACAGAGACCAAACCCAGCAGTGGGGACCAGGTAAGTATGGGAGGTCTGTGTTATAGCGGGTTTACACGGCCCAATAGTCGGACAGATTATCAGGGATGAACATTCCTAAGAACGCTCCCTTCCAACAACCCCTCCATTAGTATTGGATAACCCTTTTAATAAGAGCCTTGTTGGAGTCTCATGTGCCAAATGTATTAAAGGGCCATGCACCTTAGGGCTCATGTACACGATCGTATGCCCTCCGAGACATACGGTCCATGAGCGGGCCATATGTCCCGGTGCGGCATATATCGTGTGCACGGGAGCGCACAGCATCATAGGTTACTGCGCATCGGGCCGCCCGCGGGGCTATTGTCCTGCCCTCATAATATCATATAAATGCAGGACAATAGTCCCGCGGGCGGCTCGATGCGCACATCATCATAGTCTGGGGAATTTGACTGCCACGGGGGCCGACTGAATCCTCTATGCGGACGACAGAATATGGATGTGGGGTTCACCACACTGGGCTCCAAATGCCAATAGAAGAAACCCTCCTGGGGATCCATAGAAGGGTTTAAAAGTGGGTGATGGTGCAATACATACTACATGCGGTTCTTAAAGGGGTAGCGGACATGATGGTGGCTGACATCCACTTTTCTGGGACTCATAGGGTATATAGATGTGTGACGGTGAAGGCTTTGATAAGGGAATATTATAGTAGGTGATAACTCCCAACATCCAGCAAGGTAGTCCTGTATTTCAGACCCTGTCTAGGGAAGCTTTCTGCATGTGCAAATGACTTCACCTTTAAGCGTGTTCTATCTAGCCATCCAATCTAATCCATCCATCTTTCGGCCTATACCTTACTCCACTCAAAACTGAGCAATTTATTTTCTCTTCCCCAAGGGGTCCCAGCCCAAACAAGTCACCTCTATCAACAAATTGGTTTTGTTAAACTTGGAGGACATGAAAGCTGGCAACAGATATAAGGGGTTCATTTACACTGTGCGGACAAAATACGTTTCTGCTTTGATTTATGCAAGCCAATGGGACAAATATCGCAATGTGACCACATTGTGTAAATACAGCCGGACATAGGAGTCAGCTTCAACAATCATTTAGCCGGCAGATGTCATGAACAACTCATGTCTGCCTCCTGCATTCAGACAAGCAGATCATAATTCTGCATGGAGGCTGACAAGCAGCAGCCGCACCTCTGGAGCCACTTATCTCCAGTGAAACAAGGGATCATATGGATTTAAGTCCAACTCGTTCCATCATTGTTTCCTTCAAGAGAATAATGTGATCCCATACACATGTTGTCTAAGGTCATCTGCTGGCCATAATTCAGGCCAACAGTTATGTCTACATGCACCATAAGAAAAACCATCTGGTGGTAAACAAGAGTACAAAAAGACAATAAACAGTAAAGAAGTGTGGTAACATATTGCAACATGAGATTCATGAATGGTTGGATGTTCTACCTGGGGGGCACAAAAACTGGTTCTCTGACACTGTGACAACAGGAATGTGAAGCAGGACTTCAGCGTCTTGTACGGGCCTGTAGATGTGACCTGGAGTACATTCCTGACAATACATACAGACACAAGAGGCAAGTTCAGCAACGCATGATTAAGCCTCCAGAAACTCCAAAAATAGGACTCTTAAAGTGATCTGCTAGAATCTCTGATCAATGCAAAAATCAGAGCATGAACCCAATGCATCACCCCACCTGACCACTGTTTTTTAAACCCTAAAGCACGGGCGTAGCTATAATGGAAGCAGGGGAAGCAGCTTCTACAGGGCCCGAACTCCGAAAAGTCCCACCCAGGAGGAGGACTGGAAGATTTTATTGTCAGAGCCCCCTCAACAGTATTACAATGACATGACTTACAGTATATACGTGTAGGAAACAGATGGAGCAGCTGCTGGGCCTGGTCTGAGAGAGTGATCTTAACTAGCCGCCGGAGTGAGGGTTGCTGAGGGGCCCAGTCACTTCTAGTTACGCCACTGCCCTAAAAGATGCAGCTATTTTTATTACTTTGATTCCACAATAATTTTTTAACCCCTTAAGGACCGGGCTCATTTTCACCTTAAGGACCAGGCCATTTTTTGGAAATCTGACCATTGTCACTTTAAGTGCTAATAACTTTAAAACGCTTTGACTTATCCAGGCCGTTCTGAGATTGTTTTTTCGTCACATATTGTACTTCATGACACTGGTAAAATGAAGTCAAAAAAATTATTTTTTTTTGCACAAAAAAATACCTAATTTACCAAAAATTTGGAAAAATTTGCAAATTTCAAAGTTTCAGTTTCTCTACTTCTGTAATACATAGTAATACCCCAAAAAATTGTGATGACTTTACATTCCCCATATGTCTACTTCATGTTTGAATTGTTTTGGGAATGATATTTTATTTTTTGGGGATGTTATAAGGCTTAGAAGTTTAGAAGCAAATCTTGAAATTTTTCAGAAATTTACAAAAACTCAATTTTTAGGGACCAGTTCAGGTCTGAAGTCGATTTGCGAGGCTTACATAATAGAAACCACCCAAAAATGACCCCATCTAAGAAACTACACCCCTCAAGGTATTCAAAACTGATTTTGCATACATTATTAACCCTTTAGGTGTTGCACAAGAGTTATTGGCAAATGGGGAGGAAATTTGAGAATTTAATTTTTTTGTCAAATTTTTCATTTTAACACATTTTTTCCACTAACAAAGCAAGGGTTAACAGCCAAACAAGATTGTATCTTTATTGCCCTGACTCTGCCGTTTACAGAAACACCCCATATGTGGCCGTAAACTACTGTACGGGCACACAGTAGGGCGTAGAGTGAAAGGTGCGCCGTTTTGTTTTTGGAGGGCTGATTTTTATGGACTGGTTTTTTGACACCATGTCCCATTTGAAGCCCCCTGATGCACCCCTAGAGGAGAAACTCCCTAAAGTGACCCCATCTAAGAAACTACACCCCTCAAGGTATTCAAAACTGATTTTACATACGTCGTTAACCCTTTAGGTGTTGCACAAGAGTTATTGGCAAATGGGGATGAAATTTGAGAATTTCATTTTTTTGCCTAATTTTCAATTTTAACCCATTTTTTCCACTAACAAAGCAAGGGTTAACAGCCAAACAAGACTGTATCTTTATTGCCCTGACTCTGCTGTTTACATAAACACCCCATATGTGGCCGTAAACTACTGTACGGCCACACAGCGGGGCGCAGAGTGAAAGGTGCGCCGTTTGGTTTTTGGAAGGCTGATTTTGCTGGACTGTTTTTTTGACACCATGTCCCATTTGAAGCCCCCCTGATGCACCCCTAGAGTAGAAACTCCATAAAAGTGACCCCATCTAAGAAACTACACCCTTCAAGGTATTCAAAACTGATTTTACAAACGTTGTTAACCCTTTAGGTGTTGCACAAGATTTAATGGAAAATAGAGACACAATTTCAAAATTTCAAATTTTTGGCAGATTTTCCATTTTAATATTTTTTTTCCAGTTACAAAGCAAGGGTTAACAGCCAAACAAAACTCATTATTTATGGCCCTGATTCTGTAGTTTACAGAAACACCCCATATGTGTTCGTAAACCGCTGTACGGGCACACGGCAGGGCGCAGAAGGAAAGGAATGCCATACGGTTTTTGGAAGGCAGGTTTTGCTGGACTGTTTTTTTGACACCATGTCCCATTTGAAGCCCCCCTGATGCACCCCTAGAGTGGAAACTCCAAAAAAGTGACTCCATTTTAGAAACTACGGGATAGGGTGGCAGTTTTGTTGGTACTAGTTTAGGGTACATATGATTTTTGGTTGCTCTATATTACACTTTTTGTGCAGCAAGGTAACAAGAAATAGCTTTTTTGGCACGTTTTTTTTTTTTGTTATTTACAACATTCATCTGACAGGTTAGATCATGTGGTAATTTTATAGAGCAGGTTGTCACGGATGCGGCGGTACCTAATATGTATACATTTTTTTTATTTATGTAAGTTTTATACAATAACTTCATTTTTAAAACCAAAAAAATGTTTTAGTGTCTCCATAGTCTAAGAGCCATAGTTTTTTCAGTTTTTGGGCGATTATCTTGAGTAGGGTCTCATTTTTTGCGGGATGAGATGACGGTTTGATTGGCACTATTTTGGGGTGCATATGACTTTTTGATCGCTTGCTATTACACTTTTTGTGACATAAGATGGCAAAAAATGGCTTTTTTTTACACTGTTTTTATTTTTATTTTTTTACGGTGGTCATCTGAGGGGTTAGGTCATGTGATATTTTTATAGAGCCGGTCGATACGGACGCGGCGATATCTAATATGTATACTTTTTTTTTATTTATGTAAGTTTTACACAATGATTTCATTTTTGAAACAAAAAAATCATGTTTTAGTGTTTCCATAGTCTAAGAGCCATAGTTTTTTCAGCTTTTGGGCGATTATCTTGAGTAGGGTCTCATTTTTTGCGGGATGAGATGACGGTTTGATTGGTACTATTTTGGCGTACATGCGACTTTTTTGATCACTTTTATTACCTTTTTTGGGAAGTAAGGTGGGCAAAATTTCAATTTTCTCATAGTTTTTATTTTTTTATTTTTATGGCGTTCACCGTGCGGGGAAAGTAACATGACCATTTTATAGATCAGGTCGTTACGGACGCGGCGATACCTAATATGTGTAGTTTATTTTATTTTTTTAATTTTTATTCAGTGATAAATGTTATTTTTTTTTATCTTAACTTTTTTCACTTTTTTTTTACATTTTTTTGACCCAGACCCGCTTGGTTCTTGAAGATCCAGTGGGTCTGATGTCTGTATAATACAGTACAGTACAATATATATTGTTCTGTACTGTATTTTACTTACACTGAACAGATCTATGCTTTCAGCATAGATCTGTTCAGCACCATGGACAGCAGGACGCCTGAGCAGGCGTCCTGTTGCCATGGGAACCCTCCCCGTCTGCTCAGAACTTCGCAGACGGGGAAGGGTAAGCACAGGGCTGAGGGGGGCTCTCTGGGGGCTCTCTCCCTCTCCATCGGGGGGCTGCAAAGGCACAGCAGCCCCCCGATGGAGAGGGAGGGAGCTCCCTGACCGATGACAGTTAACTTTTTCCATACAGCGGTCCGTACGGACCGCGGTATGGAAAGGGTTAAACGGCTGACATCTGCACAGATGTCAGCCGTTTATACCAGGGTGCCAGCAATGTGCTGGCACCCTGGTATACCCACTAGAAGCCAACGATCATTCATGGGGATGCGGGCGGGGGATCGCGATCCCGCCTGCCGCACCGCCCGCCTCCCGCAACGCCCCCACCGCATGCGACACCCCCCCCGCACCACCCTCCGGCATAAAATCGTGCAGGGGTGCAGGGGGGGGTGAAAAATATAGATTTTAGCCACTCTAAAGTTTCTGATCGCCGCGGTCAGGGACCGCGGGGATCAGAAACTGCAAAAAGCGCATCAAACCGCAGGTCTGAATTGACCTGCGGTTTGCTGCGATCGCCGACACGGGGGGGTCACATGACCCCCCCTGGCGTTGTCACAGGATGCCGGCTGAAGGATTTCAGCCGAAATCCCGTTCCGTTTAACCCCTCGGGCGCCGGAATACAGATTTTAAGTCAGGACGTACCGGTACGTCCTGTGTCCTTAAGGACTCGGGAAATAGGGCGTACCGGTACGTCCTATGTCCTTAAGGGGTTAATTCATTTGTGTTTGTGTCACTGCATCCTAGGAATTGTCTCCATCGCTTTTAGGGCTTGTTCACACGACCGTGTGTAGCCCGTGCCCGTGCTGTGGACTGCAAACTGGGGTCCGCTAAGCACGGGCACCTGCCTTGTGGCAGACGCATAGGGATCGCGGCCCCATTCACTTGAATGGGTCTGCGATACCTCCGTTCCGCAAAAAGATAGAGCAAGCTCTATCTTTTTGCGGTGCGGAAGCACGGAATGGAACCTCACAAAGCACTCCGTAGTGCTACCGTAGTGTTCCGTTCCGTGGTTACTTTCCGCATCTCTGGATTTGCGGACCCATTGAAATGAATGCGGAATGGCCACGGAACGGGACCCGTGTATTGCGGATCCACAAATGCGGTCACGGGCTTCGCACGGTCGTGTAAGCCCTTACTGTTGTTGTAGCTGTGTGAGGGCTTTTGTAAGATGAGTTGTAGACTTCATTGCTACCTTTTTGGGATATGTACTTATGTAACTCTTATTTCATTTTTGGGAGTGGTATTACACAAAAGCGGGAACTTCCCCTATGCCCCCGACATCACGGCACTGCACTGGGTTCTTACTACTAGCTTCCAGTGCAGGACATTTATGGTGGACATTGCCAAGGGACTAGGATGGTCCTGTTTGTGTTGAGGTTCTCCTACCTGAAGGCTTCTTTCCTTGCTGCTTATAATCAGATTTTATACTAGCCTCTGTATGTAGAAAATCAGCAAACAATCAGATCAGGCAACATCTATTGGAAAATTATATTGTTTCCTATGTTCCCCAACTACTGTTTTTCGATATTTACTTATGCTGCAGTGTAGTGTGTGCCTTATTCCTCAGGAGGGCGCAAGTCTATTGAGGAATACACCCCACTACTGAACTACAGGAGGCTGTGCCTGGTGTAGTCTTCCTTCACTTTTCTTCTCTTTAAAGTGCCAGAAACCTTTAGGCCTCTTTCACACGGGCATCATGTTTTTTTGCCCGGATAAGATGCGTGTGCGTTACGGGAAAATGCGTTTTGCACGCGCGTGAGAAAAATTGGCATGTTTGGTACCCAAACCCGAACTTCTTCACAGAAGTTCGGGTTTGGGTTAGGTGTTCTGTAGATTGTATTATTTTCCCTTATAACATGGTTATAAGGGAAAATAATAGCATTATTAATACAGAATGCATAGTACAATAAGGCTGGAGGGGTTAAAAAAAAAAAAAAATAATTTAACTCACCTTAATCCACTTGATCGCGCAGCCCGGCTTCTCTTCTGTCTTCTTCTTTGCTGTGCACAGGAATAGGACCTTTGATGATGTCAATGTGCTCATCACATGGTCCAATCACATGGTTCATCACCATGGTGAGGGACCATGTGATTGGATCATGTGATGTGACATCACCACAGGTCCTTAGCCGGCAGCTCAACATTACAGAAGAAGACAGAGAGCCACAACTACGGGATCAAGTGGACTCGGTGAGTTAATTTTTTTTAATTTTTAACCCCTCCATCACTATTTTACTTTGCATTCTGTATTCAGAATGCTATTATTTTCCCTTATAACCATGTTATAAGGGAAAATAATACAGATCGGGTCCCCAGCCCGATCGTCACCTAGCAACCATGCGTGAAAATCGTACTGCATCCGCACTTGCTTGCGGATGCTTGCGATTTTCACGCGGCCCCATTCACTTCTATGGGGCTTGCGTTGCGTGAAAAATGCAGAATATAGAGCATGCTGCGATTTTCACGCAACGCACAAGTGATGCGTGAAAATCACCGCTCGTGTGCACAGCCCCATAGAAATGAATGGGTCAGGATTCAGTGCGTGTGCAATGCGTTCACATCACGCATTGCACCCACGTGGAAAACTCGCCCGTGTAAAAGGGGCCTTAGGCCCCTTGCAGACGAGCGTGTCCGGATTAAGTCCGGATGCGTCCCGGTGCATTGCGGCAAACCCGTGCGAGGGTGCAATGTGTTTTGCACGCGCGTGATAAAAAACTGAATGTGGTACCCAGACCCGAACTTCTTCACAGAAGTTCAGGTTTGGGTTCAAGGTTGTATAGATTGTATTATTTTCCCTTATAACATGGTTATAAGGGAAAATAATAGCATTCTGAATACAGAATGCATAGTACAATAGGGCTGGAGGGGTTAAAAAAATAAATAAAAATAATTTAACTCACATGGTCCATCACATGATCTTTTTTCCATGGTGATGGATCATGTGACGGACCATGTGATGAACGTAGTGACATCATCAAAGGTCCTATTCCTCACAAAAGAGAACAGAAGAGATGCCGGCTGCGGGAACAAGTGGATAAGGGGAGTTTTTTTTAACCCCTCCAGCCCTATTGTACTATGCATTCTGTATTCAGAATGCTATTATTTTCCCTTATAACCATGTTATAAGGGAAAATAATAATGATCGGGTCCCCATCCCGATCGTCACCTAGCAACCGTGCGTGATTTTCACGCAACCCCATTCATTTCTATGGGGCCTGTGTTACGTGAAAAACGCACAAAGAGGAGCATGCTGCGATTTTCACGCAACGCACAAGTGATGTGTGAAAATCACCGCTCATGTGCACAGCCCCATAGAAATGAATGGGTTCACCTCACGCATTGCACCCGCGTGGAAATCTCGCCCGTGTGAAAGGGGCCTTAGTGAATCAGTCACACGGATTTACCTCAAGACAATAAAAATTTCAAGATGTAAAAAAAATGGAAAGAAAGGGTGCGGTCAATAGATGTTTAATATATATTGTATTCATCCTGAACACCATTTTGCCAAAACATTGGGGAAATTCCATTAATAAATGCACACTAGAGTAGAGAAGACCGGGGAAAGTGAGAGGAGCATGTGGTCTGGCACTGAAACAGAATCCGTAAACTTGGGGAGGCATGATTTAAAGATGACAACACTACCATACTCCTCTCCATACTTAGGCCACAGCAACGGGTGACCATACACAAGGTATTCTCTTCCGGTGGCAATGAAAGGATATCTTATCACCATGTCCTGCAGGGGCGTAGGTAACGGCTCATGGGCCCTGGTGCAAGAGTTCAGCTTGGGCCCCCTTCCCTCAGTGCATTGTGTGTCATCTTATGTGGCACAAGGGTCTTTGGGCCCCCTCAGGCTCCTGGGCCCGGTAGCGACTGCTACCTCTGCACCCCCCATAGCTACGCCCATGCCTGTGATGTTTGCAGTGGTGATTTCTGTGGAGATGTATGAATCTTTTGGGTGGGACATAGCAAGCAGCAGAGCAAGTCTGACAATCCTATATCTGGAAACAGAAAGAACTAACAAAGTCTCACCAAGTACCACACCCAAACACAGACAAATATTAACTCAGTCCTGTCCCAGCCAAATGACATCGATACGGTGCCAGCGTAACTGGATGTCCTGGACTGATTGTTCTGCAGTACGAGTATCTAACAAGGAACAGTGACACACTCCTATATCTGCACTGCAATGCTAAAAAAAAAGAAAAAGTCTTTCACACGGCCGTGTGCTGGCCGGGCCCGTGCTGCGGACCGCAAATGCCCGATCGCGGACCCATTCACTTGAATGGGGTCCGCGATCCGTCCGTTCTATATTTTTGCGGAACGGAACACCACGGAAGCACTCCATAGTGCTTCCGTGGGGTTCCGATCCGCACAGGATTTGCGGACCCATTCAAGTGACCCGTGTATTGTGGGACCGCCGTATGCGGCCCGCAATACGGCCACGGAACGTATACGTTCGTGTGCAAGAGGCCTAATGCTGGTTGAGATGGGGAATGATAAGATGTGACTGCTGCCAGTTCACGTGAGACAGACTGGTTGTTATGGATATCCTGCCTAACTACCCCCATTCATCTGAAGTTGTCAGGTATCTTGTCCCCGTCAACCAGCCTTCCCAAGATTGCTCATGTAACTTTGCTTTACCTCTGAAGCTGGTCAACAAGTCCTCTAGACTCTAAACAAAGCATGCATATTTTGGTAAAGGCCTTATGCACACCACTGTATGTATTTTGCGGTCCGCAAGAACGGATCCGCAAAAAATATGGAAGACATGTGTGTGCATTCCGTATTTTGCAGAACGGAACAGCTGGCCCCTAATACAACAGTCCTATCCTTGTCCATAATGCGGACAATAATAGGACATGTTCTATTTTTTTAGCGGAACGCAAATACGGACATACGGAAACAGAATGCACACGGAGTACCTTTTTTTTTTTTTTTGCGGACCCATTGAAATGAATAGTTCAGCATACGGTCCGCAAAATGGACACGGAAATAAAATATGTTCACATCTCTTGGAATACAATGCGCCTATTCCTCTTTTTCCTTGACATCTGCTTTCAAATTCGTCAGGTTCAGATGATTTTTTTTATCTAAAGTGTATGGTCAGCTTAAAAGGGTTCTCCAGTTTAGAAAAAAATACATTCATATACTTTATAATATGATGTATGGGGGGGGGGGGCGCTCTCCCGTGTGAAAGGTCACTTGTCTGTGGCCATCGTCTAGTTATAGCACTGCAACTGCACAGATCTGACCTGCAAACAGTAAAATCCTATTTTTGTGCCTGAAGGCAGCGGGGCGAGTTGTAAAGTCAGATATAAACAGAGCTGATGCAGCAACCGATGCTGAAAGGAGAAACATTTACTCCCATCTACAAATGTCTATAGAGCGGCCAATCTCCCCTGTAGCTAAACTAGTAATCACAGGTAACGACTGCATTCCTGCCCTTGTCACATACTTACTAGTTAGGCCCCTTTCACACAGGCGAGTATTCCGAGTTGAACGCATTGCACCCGCACTGAATCCCGACCCATTCATTTCTATGGGGCTGTGCACATCAGCGGTGATTTTCACGCATCACATGCTCTATATTCTGCGTTTTTCACGCAACGCATGCCCCATAGGCCTCTTTCACATGGGCGTTGCGGGAAAATGTGCGGGTGCGTTACGGGAACACCCGCAATTTTTCAGCGCGAGTGCAAAACATTGTAATGCGTTTTGCACTCGCGTGAGAAAAATCACGCATGTTTGGTACCCAAACCCGAACTTCTTCACAGAAGTTCGGGCTTGGGATCGGTGTTCTGTAGATTGTATTATTTCCCCTTATAACATAGTTATAAGGGAAAATAATAGCATTCTGAATACAGAATGCATAGTAAAATAGCGCTGGAGGGGTTAAAAAATAAATAAAAATAATTTAACTCACCACTTGATCGCGATGCCCGTCATCTGCTTCTGTCTCCTTTACTGAACAGGACCTGTGGTGACGTCACTCCGGTCATCACATGTTCCATCACCATGGTAAAAGATCATGTGATGGATCATGTGATCACCGGAGTGACGTCACCATAGGTCCTTAACCTGTAATGAATGCTCACCACAGGTCCTGTTCAGTAAAGGAGACAGAAGGAGATGCCGGGCATCGCGATCAAGTGGACTAAGGTGAGTTAAATTATTATTTATTTATTTTTTAACCCCTCCAGCGCTAGTTTATAACCATGTTATAAGGGAAAATAATAATGATCGGGTCTCCATCTCGATCGTCTCCTAGCAACCGTGCGTGAAAATCGCACCGCATCCGCACTTGCTTGTGGATGCTTGCGATTTTCACGCAACCCCATTCACTTCTATGGGGCCTGCGTTGCGTGAAAAACGCAGAATATAGAGCATGCTGCGATTTTCACACAACGCACAAGTGATGCGTGAAAATCACCGCTCATGTGAACAGCCCCATAGAAATGAATGGGTCGGTATTCAGTGCGGGTGCAATGCGTTCAACTCACGCATCGCATCCGTGCGGAATACTCGCCCGTGTGAAAGCGGCCATAGAAGTGAATGGGGTTGCGTGAAAATCGTAAGCATCCGCAAGCAAGTGCGGATGCGGTACGATTTTCACGCACGGTGGCTAGGAGACTATCGGGATGGAGACCCGATCATTATTATTTTCCCTTATAACATGGTTATAAGGGAAAATAATAGCATTCTGAATACAGAATGCATAGTAAAATAGCGCTGGAGGGGTTAAAAAAAATAATAAAAAAATTGAACTCTCCTTAATCCACTTGCTCGCGCTGCCGGCATCTCGTCTGTCTCCTTCTTTGCTGAACAGGACCTGTGGTGAGCATTCATTCCAGGACCTGTGGTGACGTCACTCCGGTCATCACACGATCCATCACATGATCTTTTACCATGGTGATGGGTCATGTGATGGATCATGTGAGGACCGGAGTGACGTCACCACAGGTCCTGGAATGAATGCTCACCACAGGTCCTGTTCAGCAAAGAAGGAGACAGACAAGATGCCGGCAGCGCCAGCAAGTGGATTGAGGTGAGTTAAATTTATTTTTTATTTTTTTAACCCCTCCAGCGCTATTTTACTATGCATTCTGTATTCAGAATGCTATTATTTTCCCTTATAACCATGTTATAAGGGAAAATAATACAATCTACAGAACACCGATCCCAAGCCCGCACATTTTCCTGCAACGCCCGTGTGAAAGGGGGCTTAGGGTCCATTCACAGGTCCTCAAAATGGGTCCGTATCTGTTCCGCAATTTTGCGGAACAGGTGCGGACCCATTTATTTTCAATGAGACTGGAATGTGCTGTCCGCATCCGCATTTGCGGATCCGCATTTCCGTTCCGCAAAAAAATAGAACATGTCCTATTCTTGTCCGCAATTGTGGACAAGAAAAGGCATTTTCTATGAGAGTGCCAGCGATGTGCGGTCCACAAAATGCAGACCACATTGCCGGTGACCGTGTTTCGCGGATCTGCAAAACACATACGGAAGTGTGAATGGACCCTTAATCAACCTCTTAAAGGGAAACTGCACCTAGTTTTGAAATTGACAACATATAACCTACACTATCAATTAATGCAGATCATCCAGTACGACGCCTGCCAAAGCTGCACCACAACTCTTACGACGGGCGGCTGTGATGTATGCCATGTGCCATTAAGGGTGGGTTAACATCAGTTTTTGTTTTCACGTATATGTTAGAAAAAAAAGGATACAAAAACTGTACAGTCCAGTAACAAAAAAAATAGTTTTTTTATTTTATTACAATGGTAAATGGTACTATGGTGAATAGATGCCGCGGCAGGGCATCAGTCTGAGGCATCCGTTTAACATACACATCACTGGGTTCACATCACGTTTAACGTATACCAAAAACATATACCTTAAACGGTGCTCTCTCTTTAGGAGAAAGAGTACCCCAACCAAGGCCTCTCAGGCACCCAAGTAAATTTTCTTTGCTCTGCGCTGCTAAAGGATAGTTACCAAGAAAGAGTTGGGTTCCTGGTATAAGACACTCAGTGATAGACTGCAGCAGTCATGTGCATGTCTCATTTTCTCCCTGGTATCTGATCTTTCATGAGCGTTCAGAAGCCCCATACACATTAGACAGTTGGCCAGTCCCACCCAAATTGGTGTGTTCAGCTGACAATATGCATGGCCAGCTTTAGCATGATGTCAACCAACAATATAGTCCTGACCCTGGGGTCAGTTTTCCATAATACAGTACTAAGATACCTCAGGTGCTGTGACATCCCAAATACTCAAAAGTATCTGTAACAGTCAATATCTGGGGTATTTTTAAGTATCTGGGAAGTTATGAAGTAGAATAGAAGATCCATGTCTAACAGGTTCAAACCGGGACCCCTGGTCTCATGATTGTGGAGGTCCCAGCAGTGAGACCCCCATCAATCAGACATTTATCTCACCTATCTTGTTGTGTTTCTGGTAAAATCTTTTTGAGCTCCCTCTAGTGGTGGCTGCAGGCAGTTTAAAGGGAACCTGTCACCAGGATTTAGTGTATAGAGCTGAGGACATGGGTTGCTAGATGGCCACTAGCACATCCGTAATACCCAGTCCCCATAGCTCTGTGTGCTTTTATTGTGTAAAAAAAACTATTTGATACATATGCAAATTACCTGAGATGAGTCCTGTCCCTGAGAGGAGTCAGGAGAGGGAGGGTTTGTTAGGCAAACCCCCCCACTTGGCCAGACCTGTAAACTTCCGGCACTGGCTTCACACTTCTCATTCCTCTGGCCTGCAATGCTCCGCTGGGCTCCCTCGCTGAAAACATCCAGTTTGACATGGCTGCAGCCAATCACTGGTCACATGATAAAGGGGATCCAGTCACCGCCACGGCCAGTGATTGGCTGCAGCCATGTCAAACCAGATGTGTTCAGCGAGAGAGCCCGGCGGAGCATCGGAGCTAGGAGAAGAAGCAGCGTGCAGCCAGCACAGGGGGGATTTGCCATGCCCCCCCCCCCCCCACAAATTCTTGCACAAATATTTTAAGGCTAAGTGTGCATATGCTAAGATTCCAGTATTCTGTTCCAGCATAGGAACACAATACTGGAACTGTTGGATCCGGCCAATGCTGGACACTGCTGGCACCGGATTGTCCTATTCATTATAAAAGGATCCGTCGGGTGTCCGGTGTGAATACCGCCATGATGTTGGACCATTTCATGCAGCAGTATTTTGTTCTTTTTTTGGGGGGGGGGGGGGGGGGGGGGGGGAACCTGCTCAACAGATGTGAACCTAGCCATATAGTAGTAGCAGATATATTCAACCAGGGCAGTTATCACCTTCCTTCCACCCACTCCTTCTATTCCTGGTAGCTTCAACACAGTGCACAGCAGGGGGCGACAGTGAGCACA
The DNA here is from genome assembly GCF_905171765.1 of Bufo bufo. Lineage (NCBI taxonomy): Eukaryota > Metazoa > Chordata > Amphibia > Anura > Bufonidae > Bufo > Bufo bufo. The sequence goes on from NC_053389.1 coordinate 122,660,079, forward strand.
GAAGAAATCTCCTCCCAAGATAAAGAATGCTTTCAGTTCTTCTTCCTGAGGCACAAGCAGAATGTAACTGAGAATAAAAATAAAGACTGGTGGCCATGGACTGTACAAGCAATGTATGGTCAGTGACAAGACTTTGGTGGTCTCGGTGGATTTTTAGGAATCAGAATCTGAGGACCTACAAAAAGCGGTGCTAAGTTACAGTGTCGTTACTGTCTGTTATCTGGCTGCCAAGGTTTCTGTTGCCTCAAGGTGGAAAGACTACTCGCATTCTATTCCTGCTTCAAGCAGCAGGTATCAGCTTACAAGGTGACTGCGGCGAGCCAATAGATAAGCTGTTTGCTTTTAAATGAATCAATCAGCAAACAACATAAGTGCAAGAGGAAAAAGAAAAGGCGACAAACTGAAAAGTGTGTATTCAGCAACCCAGGAGGTGGACTTCAAGGACCAAAGTGGAATGTCAGCTCCATGTGATAGACTCTGTCCACAGCAACCATAATTATATGGGAAGATTTTGACAGGGGGTAGCTGTGACCAGCCAGGCGTTTCCTCTGTAGCGGCCACTTCAGGGGAAATGTAGTATTACAGGAGGGCCATCTAGGACTGCCTCTCCATCCTGGCTCATATACTGGGGGACCCTCACCCCACCCTATCAGATCACATGGATGCAGGTTGTCTTCATTAGACAACCCATTTCTTTAAAGGGGTTTTCTAGGCTTTTAAAATTGGTGACCTATCCTCAAGATAGGTCATCAATATCAGATTGGCGGGGGTCCCACCCCCGCTGATCAGCTGTATGAAGAGAAGGCGTGCCGTGGCCTGTCTCTCTTCTGCTTGCTGTGCTGCTATGTCAGGAGATGGGTGTTAGACGCCCACCAATCTGATATTGATGACCTATCCTGAGGATAGGTCAGCAGTATTAAAACCCCTTTAATATCATTATAAAGTTAGACTACTTTCATACTAGTGGGAGCCTTCTCCGGCAGGTCGTAGTTTTATTCTGGCCGCCTCTCGACATGTTTTCCGTGAATGGGGCCGGAGAGGACCTCCGGCTGCACGATGCACTAGCACGGATCCGGCAGGCTGTTCCCCCTGCCGGAACAGCCTGTCGGAAAAGGCTATCGCTTAGTGTGAAAGTAGCCTTAGACAGGATAAAGGGTCGCCCATCTCAACATGGCACATTGCTGGGACTCCGAGCAGGAATCTGAGGGGAACTGGTATCAATGTATCAGAGTTCCTCTGCAGAGCCACCACAGGGAAAATGAAGCATTACACAGTTAAAACTGATATCAGTCATCTATCCATGTAAAACTGGAAAAGGACAGCTCCTCCAGAGAAAGAGACCCTCTTTAGGGTCCATTCACACGTCCGTGTGTGTTTTGCGGATCCACGCAGCCGTGGATCCGCAAAACACGAAAAGCGGCAATGTGCGTTCCGCATGTTGCGGACCGCATTTTGCCGGCACTAATAGAATATGCCTGTTCTTGTCCGCAATTGCAGACAAGAATAGGACATGTTCTATTTTTTTGCGGAATGGAAGTGCGGACCCGCAATTCCGTGTCCGGGCAGCAGATCATGCTGCCCTATAGGAATGAATGGGTCCGCAATTCCGTTCCGCAAAATGCAGAACGAAATTGCGGAAGTGTGAATGGAGCCTTATAGTCACTCTCTTGCATTCCAAACTACGACCCCCTTTATTAACTGATAAGGTATTTCAAAATGGGGCTTCTAAAGTGGACAACCCCTTTAAATATCACACACAATTTATTCCTTTTAGGAAAAGTAATAATAAAGATAAAAAAGAAAAAACTAAATTTCCTTTGTATTTGATCTATAATCTAATCGAATATGTCTGTCCCAAATCAGATCACTGTAATTCCATTAAACAGGCCTCATGCTTATGCCAACAGTAGTCATGTAAGGGGTAAAACAGTTGGGCAGATATGTGCCAATATCAGTGACCTGAATCTGAACTCCATCTACTGTCTCATCTGAGGCTCATTCTAATATTCTATTCCTCCTCCATGCTTTATACTGCAGTTCTGCTTGTTTAGATTTCCTGGTATGTATAGCCGATGAAGAGAAGATTTTCAGTGCAGTAAAGATAGAAAGACAAAGCAGATTCTAAGCTTTCTAAAGTAAGTGAAAGGAGGGGGACACCTCAAAGAAGTTTTCTCACTTCAGCAAATAGCATTTATCATGAAGATAAAGTTAATAGAAGGCACTAATGTATTGTGATTGTCCATATTGCCTCCTTTGCTGGCTTGATTCATTTTTCCATCACATTATACACTGCGGAAGTTGCGACCACTCTGCAATCCAGTAGCGGTGGCTGTGCTTGCACACTACAGGAAAAGGCACCGATGGTTCTCTTTTTTCCTATAGTGTGCAAGCACAACCACTGCTGATGGATTGCAGGGTGGTTGTAAACACCAGTGTATAAAGTGATGGAAAAATTAATCACGCCAGCAAAGGAGGCAATATGAACAATCACAATACATTAGTAAGTGCCTTGTATTTACTGCATCTACATGATAAATGCCATTTGCTGAAGTGAGACAACCCCTTTAACCATTAAAACATCCATCCCTTTATTACACTGCCACATAGGAATCAGTATTCTATAACAGTCTCATCTTATGTCCACTGAATGATACACTGTGGCATCATTTGTCATAGGCCTCTAAAAGATAGCTAGGAGAGATCTTCATGGATATACATTTATTATAGGAAAATTCACAGAATTATGAAACATTAGATGAAGCGAATAGCCCCTTTAAATGCCCATTATTGGCTCATGTACAAGAACTGATATACATAAATTCCAGTGTCACTGATCTGAATGACTATTTGAGAGGCTTGTATAACACCTGTTCAACACACACCAGCATTTCAGGTTTTATGCTATGGACGTGAATGCCCCCACATGGAAAGAACTCTAGATGTCTGGAAACTTATTTTTAAAGGGGTTTTCCGAGATTCTGATATTGATATCCTATTCTCAGGATAAGTCAGATCGTGGGGGTTCTGTCTGACAACTAGGACCTTCTGATGAGTGCCACTCGTACATCCGCAATACCCAGTCCCCATAGCTCTGTGTGCTTTTATTGTGTAAAAAAAACGATTTGATACATATGCAAATTAACCTGAGATGAGTCCTGTCCCTGACTCATCTCACGTACAGGACTCATCTCAGGTTAATTTGCATATGTATCAAATCGTTTTTTTTACACAATAAAAGCACACAGAGCTATGGGGACTGGGTATTGCGGATGTACGAGTGGCCATCTAGCAACCCATGTCCTCAGCTCTATACACAAAATCCCGGTGACAGGTTCTCTTTAACCTTTAAGAATTTATCCTTAGGACTTTTTTTCACAGCGCCGCCGCAAGTCCTATTGTTTCCCTACCTGCCATTGTTAGCTCCAGCTCTCCTCAATACCGGAATTGGCCATAGACCTTACAGGGAAATTTCCCCCCAGGGGGCCACCCAAGTCCTCCTCTCTGCTGATGACCAGCTACATAATGACCTCTCAACAGTAATTAACGCTTTGAGAATCAGGTAGACATGTATTCAGCCAGCGACAGCACATGCCCTCCTTAATTCAACTGCTGTCGCCTGCACCTCACCTCCTAAGCCCCTTGCTCCATAGACAATTGAAGGAGGAGGACAGAAGATGGTAGCTATTGATGACCACCACAGAGGGCCAACTTTTAGGGCAGTATATTGTGCAACACTATTACTTGGTTCTTCTGGGATGGTATTTTGCACTATGGTATTGTTAACCCCAGCTACTTGTGTTGCCCCACTTTCTGTTAATTTGGACATGCCTACAAAAATGGGGCCAATTTTTTTTTTCCAGGGCCACTTTAAGTTCCCAGTCCGCCCTTGACCAGAGGGATAGTGGGAGGTGGTAGAACCTTCTCCTGAACTGCATTTCAGGTTGTTGTACCCTCAGGACAGTATTCGCCTGCTTGTGCCAAGTATTACCTTGCGTTCCTGCCTATGTTCTCTCTCCTGTTCCTTTTTTATCCTTTAATATGACGTAAATCAGTGGTCTGTCCACCGCCAGCTGCCAGGGTATATTGGAAATTGTAATGTTACAAAACCCCACAGGTTGAAGATTTCTCTAAATCCAACCTTGTGGACAGAGATCTCTTCCTAGCCTAGATATGACACACAAGAAGGCCTCCTGTCTAAGGATCTAGGTCAAGCCGGGCACAGAAAACATGCTTTGTTGGAATCATCTGCTGCCAATGAGACGAGACGTGCAGCGTGAACCATTATCATCAAGCTCTTTATATCTCCCATGGAACAATCGCCCCACTAGTCTAGGAAAGGCCTAGTTGTTTGCAAAGAGCTTGGTATCAGATTACCTTCAGCACCACACTTGTGGCCTATAGCACCATAAGGGAATTACTGGAAGGAGCCGCCTTTAGGTGTTTACACCGCAACATAATGAGACCCAGATCGGCTTTGTCTATTATTACTCCTCCTGTGGAAGGTATATAGTAATTATGTCTCTGTATACAAAGAGTGGATATCAATAGTGTGCACTCTGGAAAAGAGAGGGTTAAAACAGCACGCTAACGAGCCCAGGAACGGCTTTAACTGCTGCAGAGTTTGATATATATAACTCTCTCAATTCCAGAGAGCACAGCTTAGAGCAGGGATGTCAAACCACTCCTAGTTTTACAATGCCTGGAGGGCCACAGCTCCCAGTATGCCCGGTCAGCCTACAGCTATCAGGGTATGCTGGGAGTTGTAGTTTTTCAACAGCTGGAGGGCCGCAGGTTGGGCATCCCTGCTGCAGGCTGTCCGAGCATGATGGAAGTTGTAGTTTTGCAACAGCTGGAGGGCCACGAGTTTGGCATCCCTGGCTTAGAGGAAACAGTGGATATCAAATCTGTATATAACACACAAGGCGCCAAGATGACACAGACTTACCCACAATGCCGCGATTATGCCCGAAGTGCAGTGTTGCCCTAACCGAACAATATGGAGGACAGTTATCAACCCCCAGGAAAAGGGTGTAGATTATACCTGAAATGTACATCAGCATCCTTGCTGGTCAAGATTACAGTTCTGGCACCAAAATTATTAAGAGAGGTAAGTCTCTTAATAACTGTGTCGCATCTGACGCCAGGGGGATAGATTAAAGTCTGTTGTTTCAGTTTATTTTTTATATATTGTAAGGACAGGGTTGTTAAACATTTTTGTAATGTACTTTATTCGTAAAAGATGTTTCTTTGTAATAGAAAACAGACAGTAAAGAGTCTTCTTAGCAAAGGTCTGTCTGTCTTAAGTTTTCTACTGAGCACTGAAGACACCTGTGTGTAAGATACAGAGGCTTCCAGCTGCCTCTTGTCACAACCTCAGTACTTAATAAATGTGTGTCCAATAATACATAAATACTGTAATATATTATATATATATATATAAATATATATATATATATATATACACACACACATGTGCAACTCCCAACATGTCTATAAACTGTTCCTTGACTGTCCAGCAGAGGTCACTGTTAGACTGCAGGAACACAAAGGTCTCCCTTGTATTCCTGGTGCTCACCCGATATAATGTTCAGTTAAGTACTGAATCACCTCCGATTACCCAGAAATGTCCACTGCTGAAGCGTTAGGAGGAATTTCTCATACATATTAGAAGCCAATAGGGAGTTCTGTGATTGTATAAAAGTACAAGGCTGTACACTGAGTACATTTATACTAGTCACTTAACTTGTAATATGCTTGTAACATCCTTAGACCTTATTTACACGACAGCGAATAATGGCCGTGTGACACTTTTTTACATGGCTATTTTCAGAACCATGACAGTGTATTGGTGTATTCACGGGTGAGTTTTTTCTGCAGCAGCTGAGGTGGGTATTGCAATGTTCTGCAACAGCTGAGGTGTGTATTAGGAGATTCTGCAGCAGCTAAGGTGTGTATTAGGAGATTCTGCAGCAGCTGAGGTGTGTATTAGGAGATTCTGCAGCAGCTAAGGTGTGTATTAGGAGATTCTGCAGCAGCTGAGGTGTGTATTAGGAGATTCTGCAGCAGCTGAGGTGTGTATTAGGAGATTCTGCAGCAGCTGAGGTGTGTATTAGGAGATTCTGAGGCAGCTGAGGTGTGTATTAGGAAGTTCTGAAGCAGCTGAGGTGTGTATTAGGAAGTTCTGAAGCAGCTGAGGTGTGTACATCTGGAGTTGGAGTTTTTACTGTAAAAAAAAAAACACTGCAAAAAAATCACAGGTGCAAAAAAAACCAAGCCTAAGCCAAAAGTGCAGAAAAACAAGACAAAAAACGATGTGTGAAAGCAGCCTTAAAGAGACAGGAATTGATAAGCAGCGTCCATGTAATGCCGCTCATCTCTGTATAATTGTCATATCCTGATATCAGAATATGATATTTATACAGATATTATTTACAGGTATACCAACAGAAAATGCCCACTGATAGCCATCACTGCCATAGGTGATGCCTAACCTCCGGCACTCCAGCTGTGGTCAAACTACGACTCCCAGCATGCTCCATTCATTTCTGTGGCGTTCTGAGAACAGCCAAGCAAGTGTACATCTTGGGAGTTGTAGTTTCACCACAGCTGGAGTGCAGGAGGTTAGCCATCACAGGGATAGGGGATAATGTAACTTGATTACAAATTCAATAAAGATTTACAGTTTCAGATGATTTATTTTCTAGTGAAAGTGACGTCATCGGAAAACACTGTTTCCATAAAGACTGTTTTCCGGTGTTTATTCAAAGAATAGCTTAACATGGCAGGAAAAAATAACGATTTTATAATGTGTTCTTGATGTGCAGACACTTGTGTCCTTCTATTGGAAGAACCCGTGCATATAAATCACCAGGTATATAAAACCTTACATATATACCTGTAAACCATCACGTATATAAATCCTCACTTATATACCTGTAAACCATCACGTATATAAATCCTCACTTATATACCTGTGAATCATCACGTATATAAATCCTCACTTATATACCTGTAAATCCTTACTTATATATAAATCCTCATATATATTCATGTAACATAAAGGAACGTCTAACTTTTTTCAGCTGTAGGTAACTAACCGGCTCACAAGCACACTGCCTTCCATACTGTAAGAGGAAGTGAAATCCTCCCACAGAAGTTTCCTGCAGCTAAATATGGAACTAGTTTATGAGTTGCTGCTAAAGGCAATCTAGAGAGGAGACCGTCTGTTACAATGGGTCCTTTTCCATGGCCCAAATCAGGGCTCTAACAAGCACCGACCAACCATGCAGGACAATGGGGGGTCATTTACAAAGACTGGCTTTTCCGTCAGTCTTTGTTTCCCCCCTGCGCTGGCAGAGAAAGCGCCTAATTTATGACAAGACTCAGGCCTTATCAAGCATTAGATGAACCTCCAGTAGTCCGTGTGCCTGGGGTAAAAACGACTCCAGCCCCTATTCTATATTGTCGGGGCCAATATCCCAGCCCTAGCCAGTCCCTTATCACTCCCAGGTGGCGAGGACAGTTAAAAAAAACGGGGTCTTGCAACTTTTTTTCAAGTAAAACTGGCGAGGCGCACTTTGTAAATTACCCCCAATTAGCGTTCATTTAAAAAGTCTTTACATGGGCCATCAGAAGGTGATGGGGAACAAAGGATCATTACCACGATCATTTGTCCCGCATACACTTTACATTATGGAGGCAGCACATCCACTGTTTACACGGCAAGATGTGCCACCATCAGTGACCTGACCGCTGGGGTCACTGATGATTGGCCAAATGGACTTTCTTACAAGTGTTCGTTACCGATTACCATCCTGAGGGAAAGGTCTTATTTACAATGGCCAGTTAGGATTGGCTTATTTCTGAGAGCTCGTATTGACCAGCAATAAAGGGGTTTTCTGGGATTTTTATATTGATGACCTATCCTGCGACATCAGTGAGCAGGTAAACAATAAAGGGAAGGCTGCGCTCACATGGAGTGTGGCCTTCTCTTCAACCAGCTGATCATGGGAGTGCTGGGTGTCGGACGCCCACCGGTCTGATATTGATGACCTATCCTGAGGATGGGTCATCAGTATTACAATTCCGAAAAACCCCTTTAATGATAAGGTAAGTACAATCGAATGATCAGTAAGGGATTATGCACATGACCGTGATCGGCACGAGAAACATGGTCCATGTGTCGACCGCATTTCTGGGGCTGACTGAGGTTCCCATGGCCCAAACTGACTGTATCATAGTCATTTATGATAAAGTCTTTTTGTGTCTGATCGGAGGGCAGATGCAGTGTACTCACATGATGATGGTCTGCAGTCACCAATAGAGGGAGCTTAGAAGCTTATAATCACAAGCACCCACTTCCCCAATAGATGCCACAAGCGTGACCCTCTGGCCTTCGTCGAGCTCGTATATACCATTTTTCTGCTGTGTGGAATTTTCTAGTCTGTTGATCTATGTCACACACGCATCCAGTTAAAAACAGTATACCGTGGCATCCATTTGAAAGCAGTAGCTCCGTGGCCTTCTTCCAGCTTTGCCTAGGCCGAGTGACGTCACGTTCACTAGTCACGTGGCATAGGTGCAGCCCGGCCCCATTGAAGTAAATGGGGCTGAGCACGATACCAAGCACAACCACTATACAATGTACGGTGCTGTGCTTGGTGAGCTGAGGGAAGGCTGCGAGCTACTGCGAGCTCCGATGCCTTCTCAAACAGATGATCGGCGGGGGGGGCGGGCGTCGGACCCCCATTGATCAGATACCAGAGAATAGGTCATCAGTAGAAAAGTCTCAGAAAACCTCTTTAAACCAACTTCATCAGACTATTCATTCTTCCTGCAGCGCTCTGGGTTTCCGGTGCAGCTGTACTAGAGCGACAGCCTAAGGGGAGGCTGCCATGATAGGTTTGGGGACGAGGGGACATCAGGGGTAGTCGCAGGCTAGAGGTGGGCAGGAAAAGGTTAAGTGGGGAGGGGGTGGGGTTTAGGAGAGGGGCAGAGAGGTAAGGTTTTTAAGGGGGTGAAGCGGGAACCCGGGCGCCATTTTAGGGAGAAAAAGCTGAGGTAGAGAAGCTAGCTTACCTGTTATGGAGACCCTCCTAGATAGGCTGAGGGGGGTGGCAGAGTCGCGCTGCCCGGAGTGGTTGGAGGCGCAGGTATCGGGACTGCTTAGTGAGGAGGCGGCGGGCACGTCCAGCTTGGCGCCGGAGGGCAGACGGCCGCAGCGGGCACGGCCGCCGGCGCGCCTTAGCCCGAGAGAGACCCCACGGGCTCGGCACCGGATTGGGAGCCTCTCCAGGGACCCTCCGCGCCGGGGAGGCACAGCTAAAGCTCCAGCGTCAGCCTCCCGGCGCGGGAGGAATCCCACAGTACGGCAGAGCTCAGAGCAGGGGTTCCCGCCCCCTGCCTTCCCCAGCGTGCAGCGATGGATCGGGACCGGGACCTGCAGGATCCCCCCCCCCTCTGTGGGTGTCGGAGGCCTGCGCGGCGGGGGAGCGTGAGGCGGTGTGGACACGAGGCTGGGCTGGCAGCTGGTCGGCAGGGGCCCAGGCCTTGGGATGCAGAAGAAGATGGGGCAAGCACTGCCAGGCAGCAGAGGGAGGAGGAGCCATCTTCACCATCATCGTGCGCACCCAGCACCGTGGAGGCTGGGGTGCGGGGATCCGGGTCAGCAGTGGTGTCGGCGCATGAGGACGTCTCATTGCTGGGGATGGATCTGCTGGAGTCAGGAGTGACGGCTGCGGGGTTCACAGCGCCCGGGCAGCCAGGTAAGACCTCGGTGGGATCTTCACATGCAGTAGTTAGCGCCCATGGGGGCGCCATTGTAAATAAGACCTTACCCTCGGGATGGTAATCGGTAACGAACGCTTGTAAGAAAGTCCATTTGGCCAATCATCAGTGACCCCAGCGGTCAGGTCACTGATGGTGGCACATCTTCCCGTGTAAACAGTGGATGTGCTGCCTCCATAATGTAAAGTGTATGCGGGACAAATGATCGTAGTAATGATCCTTTGTTCCCCATCACCTTCTGATGGCCCATGTAAAGACTTTTTAAATGAACGCTGATTGGGGGTAATTTACAAAGTGCGCCTCGCCAGTTTTACGTGAAAAAAAGTTGCAAGACCCCGTTTTTTAAACTGTCCTCGCCACCTGGGAGTGATAAGGGACTGGCTAGGGCTGGGATATTGGCCCCGACAATATAGAATAGGGGCTGGAGTCGTTTTTACCCCAGGCACACGGACTACTGGAGGTGGGGAGCCACTGCAGGGGGGAGCCACGGGGAGTTGGTTGGGGGGCTGAGTCAGTTGCTGGGTAGCTTGGCGAGTTGGGTTGCCGGTCTTGGGGGAGCAGGGTTGTCCCATTGCCTGCTTGGGGGGAGGGGGGGGGCACTTCGGTGCCGGTGAGGGTTGGGCCAGGGGTTGCTAATACGCAGGTGCGGGGGGGAGAGTCGGTATCGGTGCAGACCCAAGCGGGGGGCGAAGAGGAGCGGCGGAAAGTGGATGACTCGGCGCAAGGAGAGGTATATGTGTGTTTCGAGGGCCCATTGGGGGCGCATTTGAAGCAGGAGGTGAAGGAGCGCATTTTGAAGGGGGAGTATATGGAGATTTTTTCCTTGTTGCCCCTGGAGAGATTTCAGTTGGATAGGGTGCGGCGGGAGGACGGGAAAAAAGAGGAGGATGAAAAACGCAGGTATCGGCTGATTCCGCGTACCTTCTCCAACTGGCAGCAGGCGTTTGCCATTCTGGCGAGCGTCATTGGGGAAAAAGCGCCGGAGTGATGCTCCGCGCTGTTTTGTTATATGGACGCGATCCGGGAGGCGTATTGGGTGTATGGGGGCGTGGGCTGGCTTCGTTATGACGAGCAATTTAGGAAAGCGGTCCGCCCAAACATGCAGTGGGACCACAAAGATATTGGTTTGTGGATGCGGGTGACGGCGCCGGGGCAGTCCTATCGGGGGGATGCAGGTAGCGGGGCAGGGCAGTCGGGGTTGTCCACGGCTGCGGCAAAGGGTTTGTGCTTCCTTTTTAATGAAGGGAACTGTAAATTCGGGGCGAAGTGCAAGTGCAAGCACGAGTGCACTTCCTGTGGCGGGGCTCATGGGGCGTCCAGATGTTTCCGAGGGGGTAAGCCGAGAGGGGGGGAATCTAGTGGAAAAGGGTTTGACGCCGGTACGGGTGGGAAGGATGGAACCGTTTTTAAATAGGTATCCTGTTCGGCCTGCGGCTCAGTTATTGTTAGATGGTTTTAGGTTTGGTTTTCGTATCCCGTCGGACCCAGGGCCGACACCCTTTACGGGTATGAATTTGTAATTGTGATAAGTTTTGTAACAAAAAGGTGAGGTTTCATTGTGACAATTTGGGGGTGGCGCAGGCCAGTAATAATGGCAGCGGGCACGGCCGCCGGCGCGCCTTAGCCCGAGCGAGACCCCACGGGCTCGGCGCCGGATTGGGAGCCCCTCCAGGGACCCTCCGCGCCGGGGAGGCACGGCTAAAGCTCCAGCTTCATCCCCGCCGGTTGTTAGGTTGTTGCAGCATATGGTATTGCGTTGTTTAGCGTTGAATGTGTGGGTGGTAGCGGTTCATGTGCCGGGGGTCTCTAACGGTATTGCGGATGCTCTTTCTCGTTCGCAGTGGGAGCGCTTTCGGCAGCTGGCGCCAGAGGCGGAGGTCGCCGGGTTGGAGAACCGGGGCTGCTGTGGGAGATCTTGGAGGTACTGTTAGTAGGCTATTAAGGGCCTCCCTAACGGCCGGTACGTGGGCAGCGTACGATGAGGCTTGGGATGGTTGGGTGAGTTGGTGTGGCATGCAGGGAGTGGGAGTGGATGTGGGTGAAGTTCCCTTGGTGTTGTTTTTGGGATGCAAGAAAGATGAAGGGTGGTCGGTGGCTCAGGTAAACAGGTGCATGTCGGGCTTGGCTTTGGGTTTCAAGTTGCGGGGGCTGGTGGAATGTACCTTTTTGGTTCGGCAGGTGTTGAAGGGTTGGCGGAGGGGTTGGCGGACGGAGGATAGGCGGCTACCGGTGTCGTTTGAGCTGTTGTTAAATCTTGGGGGGCGGTTAGAGGTTGTTTGTAGCTCTGGGAGGGAGGTAAGCTTGTTTAAGGCGGCATTTTCGTTGGCCTTTTTCGGGGCGTTTAGGTTGGGTGAATTTGTGAGTAGGAGCGTTAGTTGTGCCGGGGGGTTACGGGATGTGGATGTGGATATCTTTCAGGACAGGGTGGTGGTCCGGCTGCGTAGGTCCAAGACAGATCAAGAGGGGCGCGGGTGCAGTGTTTTTTTATTCGCAGTGCCGGGTTGCTCGATGTGTCCGGTTATTTGCCTGCGGGAGTATCGCGGGGGGAGGGGCAGCCGCCTTTTTGCGGCATGCGGATGGGTAATTTTTATCCAGTTTCCAGTTCATAGCGATGCTGAAGAGGTGCTTGAGGGAATTGGGGGTTGATTTGCGGTGTTACACGGGACACTAGTTCCGGATTGGAACGGCGACGGAGGCAGCCCGTCGGGGTATGAGTGAGGAGGTTATTAAGAGGATAGGTCGGTGGGAATCGGGTAGGTTCCGTTTCTATGTGCGTTTGGGCGGTCTGTAAGAGATGCGGGTTGCGGGCTTAAGCATTAATGCGGTTGTTATGTTTGTCTCGTTTCAGGTGTCCCCCCCGACTCTGGTGTGGATTATCGGGCATTTGTTTTTTTTGGGGGGGTGTAATGTGCGGCCGAACGGTCCGCAGCTGGGCTTTGATAGGGTGGTGGTGGCCATCCGGTGGCTGGGTTACCGAGGTATGTTGTGGGGTGGAGTTTTGAGGGAGGTTCACCGCTTTGTGCAGCTGGACCGGCCTCCGGATGTATTGGTGCTGCATGCAGGAGGGAACGATTTGGGCATGAAGCCGGTGAGAGAATTAATCCGGGATATCAAGTTTGACCTGTTACGGTTGCGATCGTTGTTTCCCAGGATAGAAGTGGTGTGGTCGGACATCGTGCCTAGACGGCGTTGGCGGGAGGCCCGATCGGTGGAGAGGATAAACAAGGCCCGCATTAAAGTTAATAGGGCGGTTGGAAAATTTGTGACGCAAAATGGGGCAGTTGTGGTACGGCATTTTGAGTTAGAGCCAGGAGTTGGCGAGTTTTGGAGGGCGGACGGGGTCCACCTCAATGCAGTGGGCATTGATCTGTGGTCTTTGGGTCTGCAAGGGGGGATCGAGCGAGCTTTGGGGGTGTGGAGGAGCGCGCAAATTTGAGGTGACGGTCAAGTTGCGCATCTGTGGCGGTAGGAGGTCCTGGAAGACGGTGGTAGGGCTTGGTGTTTGTGGATGGGAGGGCCTCAATTGGTGGGGCTGGACTCCCAGGTTTGGAAAGTTGGTTGGTTTCTGTGGGTTGACCATCACTCGGTGTCTCCGAGCTGGAGTGGTACGGCTGGAGGCAAGGTGGCTTGAGCCAGGTGTTTAGTGCACCAGATGGAATCGGGGCTTCTAGGACCTCCTTCGTCAGGTCTAGGTATATACAGATATGTTTATATATGTTACATGTTATGTTTGTATTAATAAAAGGCTGCTGTGGCCATTTAATTCCAATATGCGGCTCTGTGTCCTTTTTTGGCGGGGGGTTGGTAACGAGGTAGGGTGAGGGTGTGTGAGGTTAATGGGGGAGAATAGAGGATCCGAGGGAATTCCCCAATAACCTAATCATGCATATCACCTCCTTATACAATTTTAAAACCTTCCTGACACTGATAGAAGGATAAAAACCCAACAGGAGGTCAGACACACACAGACATGTACAGCAGATATTTAACCCCTTGGTGTCAGTACGAGCAGATTCGCCATGCAAAATGAGTTTAGTCTTCTCCATTCATCTTGTAATTTATAAGAGTACAATGAAGACATGAAGCAGACAGCCGGCTCTGGGCCAGGGCTGCACTCTCGTGTGTGTCTTACATCAAGCCTATCTTGTGAAGCGATCTGACAACTGGAACCCTGGCAGGACCACATCACAGGTCCGCCCTGCTGCTGGGAGAATGGAGCTTTTGTTACACAAATGGGCCAGGCTGGCACAATAATGAGATAAGGAGAGGTCGGCGGTGTCATGACTGCAACCAGAAAATAGAAACAAGATTAAATCCGGGACGAAAACTACAAGGACTTCTGGGATGGCGGAGAATATAAATCACCGTCTGAGAAATGTTCTGGTATAAAGCATATCTCTTATGCTCCCAATCCTGGACTCCTAATGAACCTGTTCACTTAATCATACATTTATTATCAGATATCTCTCTCAATCCCACCCCATACACACACCTCTCAACTGTAAAAGAGGTGGCTATAGTGGTGCACGTAGCATATCATGGCAATTTATACTTGCATTAAAGGGAATCTGTCAGCAGGATCTTGGACTATTATCTGCTATAATACATGAGTAGTCCTCCACTTAAAGGGGTTGACATATGCCCATTTTCACCTAGGCAGCCCCACTGATATGAGCATCGGAGCATTTCATGCTCAGATGCTCTCCCTTGCCCTGCGCTGTATTGCCATTTTACAGGCTAGGGCAGCGCTAAAGCCTGCCCATTAATACCGCCCATTAATAAGCCTCCGCCTAGCTTTACCCATGAAGAGCCCAGTACGTCACCAGATCACCAAAAAAAGCATTTGCCCTGCACGATTCATGAAATGCTTCGATGCTCATATTAGGGAGGCTGCCTGGGTGAAAATGGGAATATTATTGGTGCGGATCTGTCTGTGCAGATACAAGACGGATCCACACCAAACGCAAGTGTGAAAGTAGCCTAAGACAGCGATCTTGACTAGTTGCAGGAGTGAGGGTTTCACGGGAGGATGGGGTTATGAAAAAATTGCCGGGGGCATTCAAAAAATTTGCTGTGGGGGCCAGTCATTTCCAGTTACTGATGTCCCCTTAGTGTCATCCAAACCGTATGATACTCCCTTAATGTCTCCCCACACCGTATGATTCCCCTTCAGTGCCCCCGCAAAGTAATCTGCCCTCTTAGTGCCTCCCCGCACTGTACCATTCTCCCTTAGTGTCCCCCACAGAGTATTGCGCCATTTAGTGCCTCCCCACCCAAAATGAATACTCACCAAGCTCCATTCCAACGACAAACAGAGCATGTCGAAATGCAACTATGTATGGGAGATACACATTAGATGGTCGCCCAATGAAATAGACAGCTTTCAGTCAAGGTTAAAGGGATTGTACAGGGGTTTTATAGTGATGACCTATCCTCAGCACAGCCCATCAATATCAGATGGGCGGGAGTCCGACACCCAGTGCCTCCTCCTCTTCAAACAGCTGATCGACACCGATCTGATATTAATGACGAATCCTGAGGGTAGGTCATTAATATATAACCCCTGCACAACCCATTTAATCTTCTATGTGTTTGAAGGCCTCAATGCTAACCATAGACGAGCAACTGTGAAACTTTCCTTTGGATGGACTGATGAACTGAGATTTGTACCTATCATCACTGGATCTTCAGTTTATCGTAATACTGAAATTCCACAAGCAGAATATGCGTGAGCGAATCAAATATTCTGTCTTTGCCTTGCACATCTGTCAACTCAATACGATTTATGATGAATGATGGGCTGGCATGGAGGCTGCATTTCCATTCCTAGGATTTCCCAGCTTAATTATTCCTAATAAGTTAAAGGGGTTGTCCAGCTTTGAAGATGACAACCCCTATGCTACTGTGCTCCTGAACATAATAAAGAAGACTCACCGGTCCACGGTGGAACCAGGAAGCAGTTGATTCCCATGACCGCTGCGGTCAATCACAGTTGTGTCATAACATTTAAGCCGATGTGATAATTTAGAGCAGTGATTGGCTGCAGCAGTCATGGGACCCAGGCGCTTCCTGGTCCCACGGGGACTGGAAGCAGCTGGGAATGAGCAGTGTCGGGACTGTGGACAGGAGACTCTTTTTTTTTTTTGTTCTGGGGCACAGGTCCGTTGCACAGGAGTTATCAGGCTGGACAACCCCTTTAAGGTAAACCTATCAACTTGTCATGAATTAGAAACACATGGCGACTTTCAAACACAGCGTCACACCTGTCCATGGGTTCTGTCAGATGTTACTTCTCAGCAAAACTTATAGATAAGTGTGATTCTGTTTCTGGAAGATAGCAGCCATGTTTTTCTACTCATGTAACCGATTTAAAAGGTTTTTCTGCTGTAGATTTTTAAGGTACGGTAAATTGAGCATACAAAGATACCGAGAACTGAGGTGTTCAACCCTCATTGCCAATGGTGAAGTGGCCATACATTGTAGTATGTGTCAATAACTTTAAAAGAAAGTGGCTGTGCATGGTTAGCCACTAGCCCACCAGGACTGGAGACTAGACACCCCTGTTCTCAGGTTAGGTGCGGATCTCTCATTCATGTCCCCAGTTAACAGACTTTTATGGAATATCTAGTTAAAGGGATTGTCCAGAATTTTCATAGGTCATCAATATCTGATTGGTGGGGGTCCAACCTTTGTTTGAAGAGGCCACGGCATTCTGCTAAGCGCTGTGGCGTCCTCACAGCTCACTAAGCACAGTGCCATACATTGTATAGTGGCTGTACTTGTTACTGCAGCCCGGGCCCATTCACTTGAAGAGGCCATAATGCTCAACCAAACGTCACAACCTCACAAAAATTCTAAATTTCCAAACATTTTGGGGAAAATATTAATACAAAATCCCTTTTAATTCTTTAGTTTTTGCATTCCAAGCCCTAGACGCATTATAGCATGGCACACACTCCTTCATTAAACTATAGGAACTTGGTGTAGATATTGTAATGGTAATAAGACTGCAGAAGGATTCTTCCCATGGGTCTTGACCTTTTACAGACCTGCACACAATGCCTATAGCAAGTCTCCAGGAGAAGCAAGCAGGAGATGGGTTTATCCATCAACAACCTTTAAATCAGGATTTATCAGGAGTACACACACAGATTTTGTTCAAATATGCATAATTTCAATAGGAAGTTTCAATAAGTTACTTATCTCCAGGAATGGAAACTTAAGGATCCAACCTTTCTAAGGTCTCATGCACACGACAGTATTTTTTCACGGTCCGTAAAAACGGGGTTCCGTTGGTCCGTAATCCGTTACCGTTTTTTCGTCCGTGGGTCTTCCTTGATTTTTGGAGGATCCACGGACATGAAAAAAAAGTCGTTTTGGTGTCCGCCTGGCCGTGCGGAGCCAAACGGATCCGTCCTGACTTACAATGCAAGTCAATGTGGACGGATCCGTTTGACGTTGACACAATATGGTGCAATTGCAAACGGATCCGTCCCCATTGACTTTCAATGTAAAGTCAGGAGTTAATATACCATATGATCGGAGTTTTCTCCAATCCGATGGTATATTTTAACTTGAAGCGTCCACATCACCATGGGAACGCCTCTATGTTAGAATATACCATCGGATTTCAGTTAGATCGTGAAACTCAGATCCGACAGTATATTCTAACACAGAGGCGTTCCCATAGTGATGGGGACGCTTCAAGTTAGAATATCCTACGAACTGTGTACATGACTGGCAGCACCCGATCTCTTACAGGGGGCTGTGATCCGCACAATTAACCCCTCAGGTGCCGCACCTGAGGGGTTAATTGTGCGTATCATAGCCCCCTGTAAGAGATCAGGTGCTGCCAGGCAGGAGGGGGCAGACACCCCCCCTCCCTCCCCTCTATTACATTCATTGGTGGCCAGTGCGGCCTCCCCTCTCCCCCCCCCCCAATTAAAATCACGTTCCGAATCCCCCATCATTGGTGGCCAGTGCTGCCTCACCTCTCCCCCCCCTTAGTTAAAATCTTGTTCCGAATCCGCCATCATTGGTGGCCAGTGCGGCCTCACCTCTCCCCCCCCTAGTTAAAATCACGTTCCGAATCCCCCATCATTGGTGGCCAGTGCGGCCTCACATCTCCCCTCCCCCTAGTTAAAATCACGTTCCCCCATCATTGGTGGCAGTGGAGAGTTCCGATCGGAGTCCCAGTTTAATCGCTGGGGCTCCGATCAGTAACCATGGCAACCAAGACGCTACTGCAGTCCTGGTTGCCATGGTTACTTAGCAATTTTTAGAAGCATTATACTTACCCGCGAGCTGCGATGTCTGTGACCGGCCGGGCGCTCCTCCTACTGGTAAGTGAAAGGTCTGTGCGGCGCATTGCTTATAGCACAGACCTGTCATTTACCAGTAGGAGGAGCGCCGGCCGGTCACAGACATCGCAGCTCGCAGGTAAGTATAATGCTTCTAAAAATTGCTAAGTAACCATGGCAACCAGGACTGCAGTAGCGACTTGGTTGCCATGGTTACCGATCGGAGCCCCTGCGATTAAACTGGGACTCCGATCGGAACTCTCAACTGCCACCAATGATGGGGGAACGTGATTTTAACTAGGGGGGGGGAGATGTGAGGCCGCACTGGCCACCAATGATGGGGGATTCGGAACGTGATTTTAACTAGGGGGGCGGAGAGGTGAGGCCGCACTGGCCACCAATGATGGGGGATTCGGAACGTGATTTTAACTAGGGGGGCGGAGAGGTGAGGCCGCACTGGCCACCAATGATGGGGGATTCGGAACGTGATTTTAACTAGGGGGGGGGGTAGAGGTGAGGCCGCACTGGCCACCAATGATGGGGATTCGGAACGTGATTTTTACAAGGGGGGGGGGGGAGATGTGAGGCCGCACTGGCCACCAATGATTTGGGATTCGGAACGTGATTTTAACTGGGGGGGGGGGGAGAGGGGAGGCCACACTGGCCACCAATGAATATAATTGGGGAGGGAGGGGGTCTGCCCCCTCCTGCCTGGCAGCACCTGATCTCTTACAGGGGGCTTTGATACGCACAATTAACCCATTAGGTGCGGCACCTGAGGGGTTAATTGTGCGGATCACAGCCCCCTGTAAAAGATCGGGTGCTGCCAGGCAGCAGGGGGCAGTCATGTACACAGTTCTCAGTATATTCTAACTTTAAGCATCCCCATCACTATGGGAACGCCTCTGTGTTAGAATATACTGTCGGATATGAGTTTTCATGAAGTGAAAACTCATATCTGAAAAAGCTTTTATGCAGACGGATCTGTGATCCGTCTGTGTGAAAGTTGCCAACGGCCACGGATCATGGAAGCGGATGTCAATCTTGTGTGCATCTGTGTTCTTTCACGGACCCATTGACTTGAATGGGTCCGTGAACCGTTGTCCGTCAAAAAAATAGGACAGGTCATATTTTTTGGACGGACAGGAAACACGGATCACGGCTGCGGATGAACAACGGTGCATTTTCCGAGTTTTCAACGGACCTATTGAAAGTCAATGGGTCTGCAGAAAATTACGGAAAATGGAACAACGGCCACGGATGCACACAACGGTCGTGTGCTTGATGCCTAACCTATACTTTCCTCATTTCCACATTATAGTCTGTGCATTAGGTGGAAATTGTTGGGATTGGTCAAGAATGTCCCATGCTGAACAAAGAAAATTTTAAATGGCACCAGAAATATTGGGTATATCAAGAATGTAGGTTATGCAGATGAAATCAGGCTGTGGGCCTATTTCCTGCTTTGCCTACAGTTGCATTATTTCTTTTCTGACAACCGTATAATCTGTATAACCAAAGGTCTAGTTTATCTTAATTCCATTAGGAGATGATTAGGAGTCCAGACTGTGCATACTGAGATAAATGTCAGTCACTTATAGGACCGCCCACTGGACTCCTAAGCATAGAAAGAGCAGATTTTTTAATAACTAAGATACAAGTTTTGCTGAATCTTTTTCCACAAAACTGTACTCATCTCCTACTGCTCTGCACCATGCAGATCAGACAGCATATTCAATGTGACAAGTTCCTTTAAGTTGAATAATAACAATGATATCAATCACCTTCATTACAAGACTGCACGCCTTACCTTGGTACCATAGATTGTGGTTTTCCTTGCACCAAGATCATTTGTGAACGCTATCATAGTAAATGCAGCCGTCTGTCCACCTTCAAACTCCATGTTCACAACCTGTTTATGAAGAACACCATCATTATCATTACTAGACAGAAGCTCGTTAAATACCGTGCAGAGTGCACATCTCTCCAGGCAATTTTATCCATCACTTTTAACTGTTAGGCCCCTTTCACACGGGCGTTGCGGGAAAATGTGCGGGTGCGTTGCGGGAACACCCACGATTTTTCCACGCGAGTGCAAAACACTGTAATGCGTTTTGCACTCGCGTGAGAAAAATCACGCATGTTTGGTACCCAAACCCGAACTTCTTCACAGAAGTTCGGGTTTGGGTTAAGTGTTGTGTAGATGTTATTATTTTCCCTTATAACATGGTTATAAGGGAAAATAATAGCATTCTGAATACAGAATGCTTAGTAGGTGATCAATTGAGGGTTAAAAAAATAAATAAAAAATTAACTCACCTTCTCCTCTTGTTCATGTAGTTCCCGGTCTCTTGTTTACTTCTTTAATGATGAGCTGTGGGATAAAGGACCTTTGGTGATGTCAGATCACATGCTCCAATCACATGGTCCATCACCGTGGTGAGTTTAATTTTTTATTTTTTTTTAACCCTCAATTGATCACCTACTAAGCATTCTGTATTCAGAATGCTATTATTTTCCCTTATAACCATGTTATAAGGGAAAATAATACAATGAATAGACTGTCACCTAGCAACCATGCGTGAAAATCGCACCGCATCTGCACTTGCTTGCGGATGCTTGCGATTTTCACGCAACCCCATTCACTTCTATGGGGCCTGCGTTGCGTGAAAAACGCAGAATATAGAGCATGCTGCGATTTTCACGCAACGCACAAGTGATGCGTGAAAATCACCGCTCATGTGAACAGCCCCATAGAAATGAATGGGTCGGTATTCAGTGCGGGTGCAATGCGTTCACCTCACGCATCGCATTCGCGCGGAATACTCGCCCGTGTGAAAGGGGCCTTAAGATTATCCTTAAAGGGAACCTGTCACCGGGATTTTGTGTATAGAGCTGAGGACATGGGTTGCTAGGTGGCCACTAGCACATCCACAATACCCAGTCCACATAGCTCTGTGTGCTTTTATTGTGCTTGAAAATATGACTCTTCTCTGGTCACACAAGTAAGATATGACTCTTTTATGTTAATTTGCATATGTATCAAATCGGTTTATTTTACACAATAAAAGCACACAGAGCTATGGGGACTGGATATTGCGGATGTGCTAGCGGCCATGTAGCAACCCATGTCCTCAGCTCTATACCCAAAATCCCGGTGACAGGTTCCCTTTAAAAGGGGATTCCAACTTAAAGGTGTTCTCCAGGAATTAAGAAAATGAAAATACCGTATTTTTTTCCCTATAACAAACACCTAGGTTTTAGAGGAGGAAAATAGGAAAAAAAATATTTCTCATCAGACCTCAGCTCAAAGCCCCAATCAGACCCCCAATGTTAATCAGACCTCAGAACATCAGAACAAACCCTTAGTGTTAATAAGACCCCCCAATTAGACCTCAGATCATAGTAACATAGTACATAAGGCCGAAAAAAGACATTTGTCCATCCAGTTCGGCCTGTCATCCTGCAAGTTGATCCAGAGGAAGGCAAAAAAAAACTGTGAGGTAGAAGCCAATTTTCCTCACTTTTAGGGGAATAAAAAATTCCTTCCCGACTCCAATCAGGCAATCAGAATATCTCCCTGGATCAACGACCCCTCTCTAGTAGCTATAGCCTGTAATATTATCACACTCCAGAAATACATCCAGGCCCCTCTTGAATTCCTTTATTGTACTCACCATCACCACCTCCTCAGGCAGAGAGTCCCATAGTCTCACTGCTCTTACCGTAAAGAATCCTTTTCTATGTTTGTGTACAAACCTTCATTCCTCCAGACGCAGAGGATGTCCCCTCGTCACAGTTACCGTCCTGGGGATAAATAGATGATGGGAGAGATCTCTGTACTGACCCCTGATATATTTATACATAGTAATTAGATCTCCCCTCAGTCGTATTTTTTCTAACGTGAATAACCATAATTTTGATAATCTTTCAGGGTACTGTAGTTGCCCCAGTGGCGTAGGGATCGCCATAGCAACCATAGCAGTGGCTATGGGGCCCTACGCCACTGGGGGCCCGTCCGGGCCGCCTTCTGTTGATTTTTTTTTGTTTTGTTTTTTTACACACACTACAAACAGCAGCCAGGCCCGAGCCGCGGACCGCCCGCCCACTACACTAGTGTAGTGGGCAGGGAGCGGGCGGTCCGCGGCTCAGGCTTGGCTGGGGAGGAGTCAGGACACGCAGGGCC
The DNA here is from genome assembly GCF_905171765.1 of Bufo bufo. Taxonomy (NCBI): domain Eukaryota; kingdom Metazoa; phylum Chordata; class Amphibia; order Anura; family Bufonidae; genus Bufo; species Bufo bufo. The sequence continues at coordinate 122,682,351 of NC_053389.1, forward strand.
GGGCCGACACAGAGGCTGGGGAAGCTCCAGCCAGACCACTGAGTAAGGAAGATCCGATCATATTCTAACCCCCAGGCGTTCCCATGGTGACAGGGACGCTTGCCTGGGGGTTAGAATATACAGGGCCACGCCGCTCACAGGAGGACATTTATAAACTAATTAGTAACTTGAACTTTAATCATTGACAGTGCTGAATGGTGATCTCTTTACTTGCATTGGATATCTTACTCTGTCTTAGCTCCGGTAACGGTAACAGCAGGCAGTGCGGGGGGCGGCGCTCACTCACTGACGTCACACGCCTGCTCCTCCCACTAGGCGGCGCAGGCGCGTGATGTCAGTGAGTGAGCGCCGCCCGCCCGCACTGCCTGCTGTACCGTTACCAGAGCTAAGGTATCCAATGCAAGAGATCAGCATTCAGCACTGTCAATGATTAAAGTTCAAGTTACTAATTAGTTTATAAATGTGCTCCTGTGAGCGTCGGGGAGGAAGATCTGTGGATGGCACTGTTTAGGGGGGGATCTGTGGATGGCACTATTTAGGGGAGGGGGATCTGTGGATGGCACTATTTAGGGGAGGGGGATCTGTGGATGGCACTGTTTAGGGGAGGGGGATCTGTGGATGGCACTATTTAGAGGAGGGGGATCTGTGGATGGCACTATTTAGGGGAGGGGGATCTGTGGATGGCACTATTTAGGGGAGGGGGATCTGTGGATGGCACTATTTAGGGGAGGGGGATCTGTGGATGGCACTGTTTAGGGGAGGGGGATCTGTGGATGGCACTATTTAGGGGAGGGGGATCTGTGGATGGCACTATTTAGGGGAGGGGGATCTGTGGATGGCACTATTTAGGGGGGGATCTGTGGATGGCACTATTTAGGGGAAGGGGATCTGTGGATGGCACTATTTTGGGGAGGGGGATCTGTGGATGGCACTGTTTAGGGGAGGGGGATCTGTGGATGGCACTATTTAGGGGAGGGGGATCTGTGGATGGCACTGTTTAGGGGAGGGGGATCTGTGGATGGCACTGTTTAGGGGAGGGGGATCTGTGGATGGCACTGTTTAGGGGAGGGGGATCTGTGGATGGCACTATTTAGGGGAGGGGGATCTGTGGATGGCACTATTTAGGGGAGGGGGATCTGTGGATGGCACTATTTAGGGGAGGGGGATCTGTGGATGGCACTATTTAGGGGAGGGGGATCTGTGGATGGCACTATTTAGGGGAGGGGGATCTGTGGATGGCACTGGGGGGGGGGGCCATAAAATTATTTTTGCTATGGGGCCCATGCATTTCTAGCTACGCCCCTGAGTTGCCCCATTCCAGTTATTACTTTAGTTGCCCTCCTCTGGACCCTCTCCAGCTCTGCTATGTCTGCCTTGTTCACTGGAGCCCAGAACTGTACACAGTACTCCATGTGTGGTCTGACTAATGATTTGTAAAGTAGTAGGAATATGTTCTCATCACGGGCATCTATGCCCCTTTTGATGCAACCCATTATCTTATTGGCCTTGGCAGCAGCTGCCTGACACTGTTTTTTGCAGCTTAGTTTGCTGTTTATTAAAATTCCTAAATCCTTTTCCATGTCAGTGTTACCGAGTGTTTTACCATTTAGTATGTACGGGTGACTTGCATTATTCCTTCCCATGTTCATAACTTTACATTTGTCAGTGTTAAACCTCATCGGACCCTCAATGTTAATAAGATCCCCAATCTGACCTTAGATCAGACCCCCATGTTAATAACACCACCATTCAGATACGTAAATCAGACACCCAATGTTAAGACCCCCATTCAGACCTCAGATCAGACAAAAATAATAAATCAATTTACCTCTCCTGCTCTGGACGCCCACGCCACTCCGGGGATCCAGCTCCTGCTCTTCCGGCTCTTCCTGCTGTGCTGTTACCCAACGCTGCACAGCATGGGGTCACAGCTGGCCAACTTCCTCAGGTTGTGCGCAGTCACAGCACAGCGAGCAGCCGAGGACCAGGAAGCAGTGAGTACAGAGCCCAGGGAGCGCTGCATTCACCGCTTCCCGGCACTCCGATACTAATGAGCACTTTCATAATGGAAGTGCATCTTATAGGGCGAAAAATATGGTACTTAACTAATGTAAAAAATTAAAAATATCCCATAACTAATGTAAAAAATTAAAATCAGACATAATTTAGTACATGGCAATACCTTTCTAAAAATGCTAGGACCAGCCCTGTACCTCACATGGGTCCAGAGATCTCTCCATTCATTGCTCTGCTAGATTTATATCAAGCTGAAAGCTCAAGGGGAGTGTCTTTTCTGCTGCAGCTAAGGGGGCGTGTCTATGTTCTCCCTATCACAGCTCAGGAGACAGTTGAAGGATGAAACTGAGCATGTGCGGCCTTCTCAGTGAGCAGGGCAAAGAAATAAGAAAAAACTATGCTAAATTTTTAATTACATGCAATTAGAAAAGTATTCAGATGCAAGTGCTGGTTTAAAAACTGTAGAATATTTTTCGTGGGACAACCCCTTCAAATATTACTTTATTATAAATATATTCCCAAACAGGGCCGGCGTCATAACCCGGCATCCCCGGGCAAGTGCCGGGGCCCAATGCTCCTGGGGGGGCCCACTGAGCTGCTATTAGCACTTCCATCAATACAGATGGGAGCTCTCACTGCTGTCATTTCACATACGCAGTACCCCTTTGGTGGGCCCTCTGAGCTGCAGAGACTCAGGACACGCCCCTCTACACAGGACACAGGCTGCCTGAGGAGACTGGAGAGAGACCGCACGGCTGGAGCTGGAGCAGAGAAGTGTGAACACAGTCTGTAAGTGAGTCTGCACTGTGACTGTCTCTTCTCTGTGGGACAGAAGGAAAGGGGGGGGGGACACTGCTGCTTCATTCTATTTAGTTGTGTTACTGTTTTATTAAGCTGATTGTCTCCATGACACCTGCCCCCCCCCCCCATATCCTGTCCTATATCACCCTTATGGAGCCCCTGCCGTCTCCTTTCCTCCCTCATGTATCCAGGGCTCCTGTTCCACCCTCCTATCTCCTATTGCTGCCCTGCACAGACCTCCTGCCACTACTTGTATGAATCCCCCTCAGAGCCCCTTCAACCTACTTGCTGTGTCCACCCCTCCTGTCCATCCAGGGCCCCGGGCCCCTGTCTCACTCCTCTGCCTCTCATTATGGTGGCATCTGAACCGCATTCACCATAAGGACCTTCTGACATCACAGGGTCATGTGACTGTGCCCCCCACCCCGTACTGTGCCCCTTTATACCCTGCATTGTGCCCTCTTACCACACTCTGTGCAGTGCCCATAGTCATTCCCTGTACTGTGCCCTCTTATACCCTTTTATCCGGTCACTGTATGGTGGTTTTATCCTTGTATGGCGGTGTTATCACTATATGGCGGTGTTATCACTATATGGCGGTGTTATCACTATATGGCGGTGTTATCACTATATGGCGGTGGTATCCAATAACTGGATGGCCATAACTGTATCCCTTTCTGCCCACACCACTTTTTTTAGACCTGGCATGAGCGGGAAAAGATACAGATTGCGGTGTTAAGGACCGTTGCGCCACATCTGTGTCAGAAATACGCCTAATATAGACGTATTTCTATATAATAAATGACCCCCTAATCGTATGATTATTCGGGGGGTGGGGCTAATATCTTTATATTATATAGATTCTAGTGTATTATACTGTGCCCTGTATTTTCCAGTAGAAAATGATCCTTGGGAAGCACAGTCCTCATCCCTGACCACCAGGACCAGGTATCGCTCTGTCAGTACATGGCGGCCTCCCCTCTCCGCCACGTTGCTCCGCTGTGTACTGGGGCTTATTCTGACACTAGGGCTGGGTTCACATCACATTTTTGCCATCCATTTAATGCAAACCAAAAATGTATGCATTGACAGATGCCTCAGACTGATGCCGTACAGTGGCGTCCGTTCACCATACAGTTCCATGGAAAAAAAACATATACGTTAACGTCTGCATTTTTTACTTGACTCTGCAGGATACAAAAACGTGGAGTGCTGCACATGTGTATACATCAAACCGATAGGAAAAACGTAATGTGAACACACATTGGGGGGGAGGGGGGCGTACTAAATTTCGCTGTGGGGCCCAGTCAGTTCTAGCTACATCACTGCACATCTCCTTCTCTCCTCCAGGCCTGGCTCACTGCTGCAGCGGGCCGGAGGAGAGAAGGAGCGCAGGGAGCTGCGGTTAGTGAATGACAGGACCACCAGCTCCCCTGCAATGATAGGTATGTGAGGGGGCCACTGGGGGGTCATTCATCACACTGTGAGGGTCCCTTACACAGTATAATGACTCCCAGTGCCCCCCATTTAGTATAATGATCCCCATTGACCCTCCATTTAGCATAATGACCACCAGATCCCCCATTAAATATAATAACCCCTCGTGCCCCCTCCATACAGTATAACCCCCAGTGTGGGGGCGACTGGGGGTCATTATTCTGAATGGAGGGTCACTGTGGGGTCATTATACTGTGAGGGCCCTTTACATAGTATAATGACCCCCAGTGTCCCCCATTTAGTATAATGATCACCAATGACCCTCCATTCAGTATAATGACCCCCAGAGCCCCCTCCATACAGTATTCCCCCCGTGTGGGGGCTACTGGGGGTCATTCAGGGCCGGCTCCAGGTTCATGTGGGGAGCTGGGAGCTGCGGTTAGTGAATGACAGGACCACCAGCTCCCCTGCAATGATAGGTATGTGAGGGGGCCACTGGGGGGTCATTCATCACACTGTGAGGGTCCCTTACACAGTATAATGACTCCCTGTGCCCCCCATTTAGTATAATGATCCCCATTGACCCTCCATTTAGCATAATGACCACCAGAGCCCCCATTAAATATAATAACCCCTTGTGCCCCCTCCATACAGTATAACCCCCAGTGTGGGGGCGACTGGGGGTCATTATTCTGAATGGAGGGCCACTGTGGGGTCATTATACTGTGAGGGCCCTTTACATAGTATAATGACCCCCAGTGTCCCCCATTTAGTAATGATCACCAATGACCCTCCATTCAGTATAAATACCCCCAGAGCCCCCTCCATACAGTATTCCCCCAGTGTGGGGGCTACTGGGGGTCATTATTCTAAATGGGGGCGACTGGGGGTTATTATTCTGAATGCAGGGCCACAGGTGGTCATTATACAGTGGGGGGGGAATTGGGGGTTCATTATACTGTGTGAAGGGCCACTAGTAGTCATTATACTGTATAGGGGCCACTGGGGGTCATTATACCGTGTAGGAGCCACAGGGGGACATGTCAATGTAAAAAAATGCCTCATGGGGGCCCACTGGGATTTATCGCCCAAGGGCCCACATGAACCTGGAGCCGGCCCTGTTCCCAAATACAGTCCTGATCAAAAGTTTAAGACCACTTGAAAAATGGCAAAAAATAATATTTAGCATGGCTGGATCTTAATAAGGTTCCAAGTAGAGCTTCAACATGCAACAAGAAAAAATGGGAGTGAGACAAAACATTTTTTGAGCATTCAATTTAATAAAAACAACGAATAAACTGAAACAGGCTGTTTTTCAGCTGATCAAAATTTTAGGACCACATGCCTTTAAAAGGCCAAATCTGTGCAAAGATGTGGATTCATTGTCATTTTCTGTCAGGTAGTCACACGTTGTGATGGCAAATGCAAAAAAACTCTCCCTTTTTGAACGTGGTCGGGTTGTTGAACTGCATAAGCAGGGTCTCTCACAGCGCGCCATCGCTGCTGAGGTGGGACGCAGTAAGACAGTCATTTGGAATTTCTTAAATGATCCTGAGGGTTATGGAACAAAAAAGTCAAAAAAATGTCCTCAGCACTGAGCCGGAGGATCCAATTGGACGATCCTCGACCCAAATTAAGGCCCTTACTGGTGCTGACTGCAGCCCCATAACCATCAGACGGCATCTGAGACTGAAGGGCTTCAAAAACAAAAAACGTCTTCAAAGACCTTGTCTCCTTGAACGCCACAGAACTGCTCGTTTGGACTTTGCAAGAGAGCACCAAACATGGGACATTCAAAGGTTGAAGAAAGTTTTATTCTCTGATGAGAAAAAATTTAACCTTGATGGTCCTGATGGTTTCCAACGTTACTGGTATGCCAAGCAGATCCCACCTGAGATGTTTTCTACGCGCTACATTGGAGGGGGCGCCATAATGGTCTGGGGTGCTTTTTCCTTCAGTGGAACAATGGAGCTTCAGGAAGTGCAGGGGCGTCAAACGGCCGCTGGCTATGCCCAGATGTTGCAGAGAGAATTCCTCATGACTGAGGGCCCTCGTCTGTGTGGTAACGACTGGGTTTTTCAACAGGACAACGCTACAGTACACAATGCCTGCAGGACAAGGGACTTCTTCCAGGAGGATAACATCACTCTTTGGGCCCATCCTGCGTGTTCCCCTGATCTAAATCCAATTGAGAACCTTTGGGGATGGATGGCAAGGGAAGTTTACAAAAATGGACAACAGTTCCAGACAGTAGATGGCCTTCGTGCGGCCATCTTCACCACTTGGAGAAATGTTCCCACTCACCTCATGGAGGTGTGGTCCTAAACTTTTGATCAGCTGAAAAACAGTCTGTTTCAGTTTATTCGTTGTTTTCATTAAATTGAATGCTCAAAAAATGTTTTATCTCACTCCCATTTCTTCTTGTTGCATGTTGAAGCTCTACTTGGAACCTTAAGATCCAGCCATGCTAAATAGGATTTTTTGCCATTTTTCAAGTGGTCTTAAACTTTTGATCGGGACTGTACCTTTCATTAGTTATAATGGCTTGTTTTGTCTAGGGAGCAATCATTAGGAGAAATAAAATGTCCGCCGTCCTATTAGTACACACAAAACCTGCCCTAATCACACAGCAGGACAACTTACTTCACAACACTGACATAAAGAGCTGCCTCATCCTCCTCTCTGCTCTACCTGTCAAGGATTATGATCCTGAATACACTTTGATAAGATCTTCAGCTGAATCTGTCGGAATGGAGTTCATGAGGAGACAGAAAGAGGACGGACAGGACAGACTGTGGAAATGGAGAATGCATACAAGTACTGCTGCTCATTAGCCACATCGCCAGCCTCCTCTCTGTACTTTATGTGTTTTAAATTTTAAGTTTTCCATGTTATCTATATTAAAAAAAATGTATATAATCTTGCAATTTTTGCACTGGCCAATAGGTGTAATAATAAGTCATGATTTCCTATTCTGTACATGTAACTTCTCAGTAACTATTATCATCATCTCCACAGGCAGAATTACAATGACAAGTAACACCTCTATATAGATAAGACAGGATCAGCCATTCACAATAGGTGATATCACAGCTTATCTGCTCCCTCCTGACCTCGGCACAGGTCACAGAGCATGCCTAGAAAACTCTCCCATAGAAGTCATTGATGTTCGCTCCTTTCCATTATGTCTATGCCCCATGTAGCTGCTTTCAAAAGACAGAAAGCCTTAAAGGGATTTATCCATCTTTTTTTTAAACTAATGTGACCCCCTTCATGTGACTTACAACAATCACATTAATAATGATGACAATGTCCCTACCTGGCCAGCGCTGCTCTCCCCAATGTAATTTGGCTCCCAGCACTTCCTGGATCCCGTGCCATACATTGTGCACATGTTCCAGACCTGGCTTTAACCAACAATGTACGCAGGTTGCGCCTGCGCAGTCAGGCAGCTTCGGGCGCTGACTGCTCACAACATCCCTTTGATATATTTTAGGCCTAGTGGCCAGTGTGAAAATGACAGGATTATATACCATTTTTTTTTACATGTATAAATAGTGGTAAAGAAATCTCATCATAAATAAAAAAAAAAAAAAAAAGTTTAACAAAACAATGTGATTTAAACAATAAGTAATTTTCTGATGACACATTCCTTTCATCTGAATTTCACATTGCCTTTTATATTACCTGGTTGCTGACGACATCGTTGTCACACTCATAGACACATCTTCCATAAGGACCCGTCTTTAAGGCATGGGTCAGCGACTCAATATCTTGGACCCCATCACTACAAACAACAGACACAGGCCAGCCAAAGGATTTCTGAGAAACACAACATGCATAATTAAGTCATTATAAACTAAACATAAAAATAAACCAAACCCTGCTAATCCGTATTACATTGGCTCATCCATCTAGTCTGCGGATTATTAGGGTGTAAACACGCAAATGACATGCGGGTCTATGTTAAAAAAAAAAAGCTCAAACCCTAACCTAGTATAAATCCGTCTAGGTGAACATGATCGGGGAGATTTAGGGTCCATTTACACGTCCGCAAAATGGGTCCGCATCCGTTCCGCAATTTTGCGGAACAGGTGCAGACCCATTCATTTTCAACGGGGCCGGAATGTGCTGTCCGCATCCGCATTTCAATTCCGCAAAAAAATAGAACATGTCCTATTCTTGTCCGCAAGAAAAGGCATTTTCTATGAGAGTGCCGGCGATGTGCGGTCCCCAAAATGCGGTCCCCATTGCCGGTGTCCGTGTTTTGCGGATCCGCAAAACACATACGGACGTGTGAATGGACCCTTATCAAACGGGTGTAAAGTATAACTGGCTTAGTTGCCCATAGCAACCAATCAGATTCCCCCTTTAATTTTCCAAAGGAGCTGTCAAAAGTGAAAGGTGGAATCTGATTGGTTGCTATGGGCTACTAAGCCAGTTCTACTTTACACCAGTTTGATAAATCTCCCATGATGTCTTTGAAAGGGATTGTCCAGCCTTAGAGCCAACAACCTCTATGGCCCTAACCTGTGCCACTGACAAAATAAAAACACCACTCATCTGACCTGAGTCCTGCTGCTGCTCTGTTTCTGGCGGCTTCCCATCCCTGCCGGAAGTGGACTGGTCCTATGACTGCTGCGGCCAACCACTGGCCTCAGTATTCACATGTGCTTCAACGGCATGTGACTAGCAGTGACATATTGTACAAGCTGATGTGACCGCTGAGGCTGGTCGGGGACTGGAAGACGCCAGGGATGGCGGGACCGCAGGCAGGTCACTAATGTTTATTTGATTAAGGGGAACAGGTTAGGACCATAAGGGTTGTCCAAGGCTGGACAACCTCTTTAGATATATGTAACTCTGGCTGCCCTATTAATACATGGGCTAGGAATACTGGGGGAAATACACTGCTCAAAAAAAGGGAACACTTAAACAACACAATGTAACTCCAAGTCAATCACACTTCTGTGAAATCAAACTGTCCACTTAGGAAGCAACACTGAGTGACAATCAATTTCACATGCTGTTGTGCAGCTTATCCAGGATGGCACATCAATGCGAGCTGTGGCAAGAAGGTTTGCTGTGTCTGTCAGCATAGTGTCCAGAGCATGGAGGCGCTACCAGGAGACAGGCCAGTACATCAGGAGACGTGGAGGAGGCCGTAGGAGGGCAACAACCCAGCAGCAGGACCGCTACCTCCGCTTTTGTGAAAGGAGGAACAGGAGGAGCACTGCCAGAGCCCTGCAAAATGACCTCCAGCAGGCCACAAATGTGCATGTGTCTGCTCAAACGGTCAGAAACAGACTCCATGAGGGTGATATGAGGGCCCGATGTCCACAGGTGGGGGTTGTGCTTACAGGCCAACACCGTGCAGGACGTTTGGCATTTGCCAGAGAACACCAAGATTGGCAAATTCGCCACTGGCGCCCTGTGCTCTTCACAGATGAAAGCAGGTTCACACTGAGCACATGTGACAGACGTGACAGAGTCTGGAGACGCCGTGGAGAACGTTCTGCTGCCTGCAACATCCTCCAGCATGACCGGTTTGGCATTGGGTCAGTAATGGTGTGGGGTGGCATCTCTTTGGAGGGCCGCACAGCCCTCCATGTGCTCGCCAGAGGTAGCCTGACTGCCATTAGGTACCGAGATGAGATCCTCAGACCCCTTGTGAGACCATATGCTGGTGCGGTTGGCCCTGGGTTCCTCCTAATGCAAGACAATGCTAGACCTCATGTGGCTGGAGTGTGTCAGCAGTTCCTGCAAGACGAAGGCATTGATGCTATGGACTGGCCCACCGGTTCCCCAGACCTGAATCCAATTGAGCACATCTGGGACATCATGTCTCGCTATATCCACCAACGCCATGTTGCACCACAGACTGTCCAAGAGTTGGCAGATGCTTTAGTCCAGGTCTGGGAGGAGATCCCTCAGTAGACCGTCCGCCACCTCATCAGGAGCATGCACAGGCGTTGTAGGGAGGTCATACAGGCACGTGGAGGCCACACACACTACTGAGCCTCATTTTGACTTGTTTTAAGGACATTACATCAAAGTTGGATCAGCCTGTAGTGTGTTTTTCCACTTTAATTTTGAGTGTGACTCCAAATCCAGACCTCCATGGGTTGAAAAATTTGATTTCCATGTTTTTATTTTTGTATGATTTTGTTGTCAGCACATTCAGCTATGTAAAGAACAAAGTATTTCAGAAGAATATTTAATTAATTCAGATCTAGGATGTGTTATTTTTGTGTTCCCTTTATTTTTTTGAGCAGTGTATATCGAAAGTGGTGCAAAGGAAAACTGGCTCAGTTGCCTATAGTAACCAGATTTCACTGTCCAATTTTCAGAGCTCCTTTGGAAAAATGAAAGGCTATCTGACTGGTTGCTACCAGGCCCGTCAGTTATAATAAATTGCTCCCCCCCCCCCCCCATCCCGCCCCCAAACACACACACACACAGTATACATTTTAAAGAGGTTATCCAGGATTAGAAATAAATGGGGTCATTTATCAAACTGTAAAGTAGAACTGGCTTCCACCTTTCATTTTTTACAGCTCTTTTGGAAAATGAAAGGTGGAATCTGATTGGTTGCTATGGGAAACTAAGCCAGTTCTACATTACACCAGTTTGCAGGACTACTCATGTATTACTGTAGATAAGAGTCAAAAATCGGGATGACAGATTCCCTTTAAGGGCTCATGCACACAAACGTATTTTTCTTATTTTAATTTCCATTTCCGTTCAGTTTTTTTACAGGACCGTATGCAGAACCATTCATTTCTTTAAGAGCTTGAAAAAAAAAAACGGTAATGTCTCTGTGTGCATTCCGTGTCCGTATGTCGGCATGTTCGTTTTGCAAAAAAAAAATAGAACATGTCCTATTCTTGTCCGTTTTGCAGACAAGGACAGGCATTGTTACAATGATTCCGCAAAAAAAAACGGATGCAACACGGACGTCACACAGTTGTTATCCATTTTTTTTTTTTTTTTTTTGCGGACCGCTAAATACATACGGTCGTGTGCATAAGCCCTACTACAGAAGTTCCAGGCATTTTTCTACAAGGAACATTCCTACCCTCAAACTCTTCAAAATCATCCATCAAAGTCAGCCTCTGTAGCAGCGCCTACCCCTTGGACAGTCCCAGCATGGGACTCCATGTCACAACTCCATCATGTGCACCTTATCATATGGAAATATGACTGTGCACAGTATTCATATTACACCATGAGCAGTGTCAGGCACCGCCGGGCACCGAGCACATTTATCTCCTATGGTCCTTCCCTTCTCAGTCTGAACAGATGTCAGATTTGCTCTTTTACAAAGAGAGAAGGAAATAAAGGGGGGTGCAGGCTGCTGAGCAGATGCATTGGAGTATCGTGCGCTGGCTCCTGGCAGGCAGCACGGCCCCTTTGTATCTGGTCCTACAAGTCTCATTCATTTGTGCTTGTCAGGCTCATTTCTGTCTACGAGACGTATGCTGGGGGTTTGGCATGGCTGAAACGAGCAGATGGCAATCTTCTGAGCAGCCGCCTATGAACAATGGATTACTTAATAGCCAGCACTTATATATTGTCCCTGCGCAGACCCTCTGCTCCTCTTGGCCCCACAATGCCAGATGCACGGGAGGTGTTATTTGCTACTAATATCTTGTTTTTCTGCATGTGTAGGTTGTGTTAGAGGACTTGCCAGGCAAATATCTGACGACAAAATGGACACCTGATGAGTGGGGATTATTTGAGAATTGTGAATGTTCCTGAAAAGTGAACTTGGAGGATTTTTAAAAATCTGCCTCTCAAAATCAGAGCTAATTTATGAAGCATTTTTGGGGGGACATTTATTGTCATGCATTTGTTGCACTTTTGCGATTTTTTTTTTTTTTACGAATCTGTGTTAAAACAATTCGTGGTTTTTGGTGCAGATCCACGCCAAAAACTGAGCAAAGTACGAAGAGTATGGTGCAGTTTTTTGACGCTTCCCCCATTTCGATGGGAGATTCAGCATGGATTCCGCGCCGATAGGGCATGCTGTCTGTTTTTTTATAGTGCTACTGGCTACACAAGCATTTCCTTTAGGCCTCATGCACACGACCGTTGTGTGTTTTGCGGTCCGCAAACCGCAGATCCGCAAAACACAGATGGCGTCCGTGTGTGTTCCGCAATTTGCGGAACGGCACGGACAGCCATCAATATAACTGCCTATTCTTGTCCGCAAAAGGCGGACAAGAATAGGAGAGGTTATATTTTTTTTGCTGTCCGCATCTTTTGCGGCCCCATTGAAGTGACTAGGTCTGCATCCGAGCCGAATAGGTCTGAGGCTCGGATGCGGACCAAAACAACGGCCGTGTGCATGAGGCCTAAGGGTCCATTCACACGTCCGCAATTTCGTTCCGCAATTTGCGGAACGGAATTGCGGAACCATTCGAATCTATGGAGCCGCACGATGTGCGGCCCGGCTCCGGAAATGCGGACCCGCACTTCCAGGTCCGCATTTCCGTTCCCCAAAAAAATAGAACATGTCCTATTCTTGTCCGCAATTGCGGTCAAGAATAGGCATATTCTATTAGTGCCGGAGATGTGCGGTCCGCAAAATGCGGAAAGCACATTGCCGGTGTCAGTGTTTTGCAGACCCACGGATCCGTGGATCCGCAAAACACAGTACGGACATGTGAATGGAGCCTTAATCTGGTTTCACTGGGATCTTATACCAGATTATCAAGTATTCTGGTTTATGAAACGGTTACACAAAAATTAACGAACCTTCAGGAAGAAGGTTCAAGAGAAAAGGGCTAGTACAATAACAAGAAGTTATCCTTTATACACTGGATAGGGGATAAATGTCAGATCAGAGGGAGTCTGACTGCTGGGACCACCACCAATGATGTGAACTGGGGTCACGTGTCTCCTGTTTGAGTGTTAAGCATGTGCGCCACCACTTCACTCAAACTCTATAGGCCTCCCACAAACTGCAAAATGGACTTTAATTTGCACGCCAAAGCACTTTCCATTTAAAAAGGGAACACAAGTCCCAATTCTTGCGACTGGTAAAGTTCCAAGCAGTCATACCCCCACCAATCTAACAGTTATCCCCCTCTCCAGTGGATGAGATATAATTTCATGTTACTGCAATGCCCAAGGGTGAACTGGGAACTTAAAGTGGTGACTTTTTATACTGATAACCTATTCTAAGAATAGGTCATCAGTATCTGATTTGTTGGACCCCCGCCGATCAGCTGTTCGAGGCTGTGAGGCTCAACGGAGCCAATGTTAGCGCTACCCCCTCCTCGCAGCTTACCACGCACAGCGCAGGACACTGTATAGCAGCTGTGAATGGGACTGAACTACGCCTAGGCCATGTGACCGAGGAACGTGACGTTATTGGCCTAGGGAAAGCTGTGAGAAGGCCGCTGCGCTCACAGTGTCCATCCCGGATGTAAGACCACCACCAATCAGATACTGATGACCTACCTATCCAGAACTAGAAAACCCCTTCAAAAGGGTTTGTATGGGCTGTTAATATTGATGACCTTTCCTGAGGATAGGTCATCAATATCAGATCTGTGGGAGCCCAACTCCCAGCACCCCTGCTTGAAGAGAAGGCCGCCCTCCGTGTGAAAACTGCCTCCTCTTCATTGTTTACCTGTATGTCTTCGCAAACGCAGCGGTGAGCTGGTGTAACTACAAGATGGTGCCTTATTCACTTTAATGGGACGGCTCCTTCCATTCAAGTATATAGGAAGGAGCTGTCCCATAGAAGTGAATGGGACGGCTTCTTGTAATTACACCTGCTCACTGCTGAAATGAAGAGAAGGCAGCGCTCATACAAGCGCAGCCTTCTCTTCAAACAGTTGATTGGGGCTGATCAGATATTGATGACCTATCCTAAGAATAGGTCACCAATATAAAAAAGCGGACAACCCCTTTAACTCTGGCAGCATCAGATAAATATTTATGTGGCTGGCAGCCAGGAAGAGGGCTCAGGCGGCCCCCAAGGAAGTTTCACTATAGGGTCTATGGCCAGTCCACCCCTGGTAATACTTCTTTAAAGGGAACCTGTCACCTCAAAATATAAAACCGCCAGCATTACCTTATAGTAGCCCCCAGTCTGTTATTAATGATGTGTTTGATCCGGTAATCTGATGCTCCATACATGACAAAAACTATGTTTTAATCGCCATCAGCGCGATCTCGCCGGTCAGTCTGAAGTCAAGGGGGCCGCGGCTTCCTTGCTTCAAGTCAAGATAAGCACGCCCTCTAACCGTTCCCTCTTCTGTGTGATTGACATCCTGCAGTGCGGCCTGGGATCGCGTTAGTCTCGCGCATGCGCAGTGTGCTGATGAAACCCGGCTAACTGCGGGAGCCGCGATCGCGCAGTAACAAGGCGCGCACGTGCATGCGCGAGACTAACGCGATCCCATACTGCAGGATGTCAATCACACAGAAGAGGGAACGGTTAGAGGGCGTGCTTATCTTGACTTGAAGCAAGGAGGCCGCTGCCCCCTTGACTTCAGACTGACCGGCGAGATAGCGCTGACGGCGATTAAAACATAGTTTTTGTCATGTATGGAGCATCAGATTACCGGATCAAACACATCATTAATAACAGACTGGGGGCTACTATAACGTAAAGCTGGCGGTTTTATATACGTTTTTGAGGTGACAGGTTCCCTTTAAAGCAAATCGTCCACTATGAGTTTACAGACATTTCCTGTTTGGTTCTCTCTGTTCAGTTTTCTTCACTAGAGAACTTTTACATTTTATTCTGTACTATAAACGTGCCACATTATCAGACTTTCTGAATTATCAGATGGTGGTTTATATATTAATTCATTGAAAAGCTGTAATTTGTTATTCGATATAGTCTAATAATCTAGCAGTTAGACAGAAAAGACAGAGATAAGCGGGGTAGCGGGGGTTAATCAGGAGGATTCAGATTCACGGATTTCTCCGTCACTTCAGCATTGCTTTGGGTAGAATGAATGGGCAGATTATTGCCGACTCAGTATTGTTCCTCATGTATGTAATATATATGGTAGGCTAGTGTTATACGGAAGGATATAATTACCCACCTGTTGAGCTTTCTTCAGATATATTTTCTGCGCTGAATAAGGACACGTTTCTTCCACGGTGCAGTCTAAGCAGCGGCTGCTGGCGCCCTCGGGCTACATGAGAAATGTTTATGCAGTGGAGATCAAGTCATAAACTACATATCTGCTTCCAGTGTTTGCTAAATAATAAAATATGTGCAATATGAAATTGTAAGACTTGAAGGAATAATATAATTATATTATATATTATGCATAGCATTGTATACTGGTTTATTATATATATGATCACAATGGCTGAGGGACATTGCATAGCAACAGTTCATGTGACAGCAAGGTGACCACCATCTCTGTGCTTCGGTTTCGGTATAATTTGGTTGTCACCTTGTCAATGGACAACCAATATTAACCGGACAGAATAATATCAAAAACATCGGACCCCCAAGGAGTCATGATAATCACCAAAAAAAATTAATAAACTAACTTACATATGTATGAAGATCCAGAAAATGGATCTTCATACATATGTAAGTTAGTTTTATTCATTTTTTTTGGTGATTACCTTGTCAATGGAGAATAATTTCCTTTTGTCTACAAAATGATGTGGGCACAGATAGTACTGCCTTCCTGTCTCTCCTTGTAATCATGCAGGCACAGATAGTACTCCCTCCATTTTTTTGTAATCATGCAAACTTGATGCAATCAGTCTATCAAACCATCTAGATTTTGATCTCAGCCTGAGGTTCTGATGTTCATATGCAACTACACACTTAACTCATGAATACATTTCTTGACTTAAACTTACCTTGTTCTCTTTAGTAAAGTGAGACAGAGTTCCAAAAGAAGACACCTTTACACATCTATAAAGAAGAAAATGTATTTTTTGAAATAAACAAAGTGAAAACTTTCCCAGACATACCCTTCACAATCAGACTTATTGGTTGACCTACAGCACATTCACTATATGGCTGTAATGTCGGCGGTCTGTGTCCACCGGCATCTCTCCTCTCCCGGCAAACACGACCACTGGAGTACTCACCCCTACCACTGCACTCCAGTCCATGCCACTCGCTCCCATAGGTCACGTTTGTTCTTCCTGGCACTTAAAGGACCAGCACGCACATGGGCTAATCTATCCCCAAACTATGACAGCGTTCTCAGAAATGTATATGGCAACTTCCCCTATGGGAAGTTATTCTAACTCCTGCTAAGGGATTCTTCTACTGAGCCTCCTGACCTCAGCCTGATAACCACATTAAAGGGGTTTTCCGACCGATTAATACTGATCAACTATCATCAGGATAGCCCATCATTATCTGATCGGTGGGGGTCTGACTCCCAGCACCCCCATCGATCAAATGTTTGAAAAGGCCACAGTTACATCATGTTCATCAGTCACATGGCCTAGGCACATTCAGTCCCATTCAAGTGAATGGGGTTAAGATGCAATACCAAGCACAGTCGCTATCAAATAGACAGCGCTGTGCTTGGTAAGCTGTGAGGAGGCTGCAGTGTTCACTAGTCTTCAAACAGCTGATGAGGGAAGGTGACAGGTGTCGTACCCAACCGTTCAGGTATTGATGACGAAACATGAGGATAGGTAAACAATATTCAACACTCAGAAACCCACCTTAATCCTATGGCGCCTGTCCTGACCTCTGCCTGATTATTGTATAGATCCTGTTTTTATTGCCTCTTTTACTGTACTGCACAAACTCTATCTGTAAAGAATAAATCAAGGCAACTGGACTTAGTGTAGATCTCTTGAAAACGTTTCACTCATTCTTCCGACGAGCTTTCTCAATTCTGAGTGACTGTACAAGAATTCTCTGGGAATAAATTTATTCCCAGAGAATTCCTGTACAGTCACTCAGAATTGAGAAAGCTCGTTGGAAGAACGAGTGAAATGTTTTCAAGAAATCTACAGTAAGGCCAGTTGCCTTGATTTATTCTTTACAGATATACCATGACCTAGATAAATGAGAACCTTCACAGACATATTGCACAAATTCTGCTTGTCCTGACCTCTGCCTGATTATCGTATAGATCCTGTGACGCCGATACTGTCCTATTGCCTGTTTCACTATATTGTACAAACTCTGCTTGTCCTGACCTCACTTGCAATCTGATTACATCTATGTCTGTCTTCTTGGTGCTACACACCACTGTCTCTTGACCCTCCAGGGGTCAGGGCCTCTGAACAGGGACAACTTCTAGAGATAGTGGCCTGGTAGCCCATTCAGCAAGTCCATATCCCCATAGGGTGGCAAAGGGATGACCACTTGACAATGCCTGAGGAGTAGCCCCAAGTTAAATCAGTTCAGTAATACAGTGGGTCCTTACCCGCTGCGCTACAATGGCCCTGAGTGTAGAGGTGAATAACCTATATGGGTGAATAGTTTTTTAATAAATAGATTTTTGGAGTGGACTATGCATCAAAAAAACTGCTGAAATTTATAACACAATATAGGTGGATCCACATATAGCCCAAAAATCTGAGTTGAATTGATTGCATGTTGTGGATTCCTGCAGAGGATCTGGCTTGGATATCACACTTTGGAATGTAGACTTTGCCACAGATTTGTATGAAATTCACAGAGGAGAAAGTCTGCATTGTGAGCACTGCCTCCATGTCTCCTACTGATTTCAGTACACAGGAACTGAGCATGTGCAGCTACGTTTCCACCAAGAAATGTTGATGTGTATGACATTATGTAAATGTGCATGACCAGAAAACTCATCCACGCCAGGCAAAACCCAAGCACTGTGTTATGTGTACTGCAGGGCCTGGTGGGATGGAGCATGGCACAGAGAATCAAAGTGAATTGTTGTGTCATGCAGCACGACGTCACTATGATTAAAGGGGTTGTGTCACGTAGACAAGCTCTGCTCATGAGCCTATTAAAGGGGTTGTCTCACTTCAGCAAATGGCATTTATCACGTAGACAAAGTTAATACAAGGCACTTGCTACTGTATTGTGATTGTCTGTATTGTCTCCTTCGCATTATGCACTGCTTGTTTCCAGGGGTTACGACCACCCCACAAGCCATCAGTGGTGGTCATGCTTGCACATTATAAGGAAAGTCGTCAGCCTATGCATGCTCCCGATCCTATAGTGTGCAACCACGACCACCTCTGCTGGATTACATAGAGGTCGTAACCCCTAGAAACGAGCTGTGTATAATGTGATGGAAAAATGAATCAAGCCAGCAAAGGAGACAATATGGACAGTCACAATACATTAGTAAGTGCCTTGTATTAACTTTGTCTACATAATAAATGCTGTTTGCTGAAGTGAGACAACCCCTTCATGACATATGGCCACCACTGCCCTGCCCAAGACTCCTCTCTATGAGCCAGAACCACTTTGTATGGACGGCAACCGTTCTGTTTGACTCAAGCCGTCCTTCTATTACAAGGATGATCATTCATATGAATGACTGCCATGTAATAAAACAGTGGTATGGTTGGCTGTTGCTTTCCCGGCAAAATCAGCTTTATGCCAGGGGTGCAGGGAGGAACCCTGTGTGGTCATTTGAAACAGCCCTTTAGAACAATGTATAAGCTTTACCTGTAGTACTCTTTGAAAGAGAGTCTGTCAGCAGTTTTGACCATGCAAAACTGCTAACAGCACTTGGTTAGGGCTGAGGAGAGCAGTGTGAACATATCTTTTTTAGGCTACTTTCACACTCGCGTTTGGTGCGGATCCGTCTTGTATCTGCACAGACGGGTCCGCACCGATAATGCAAACACTTGTATCCGTTCATAACGGATCCGTTTGCATTATTCATTCAAAAAAAAGTCTAAGTCAAAACGGACGGATCCGTTTTCAATTGCACCATATTGTGTCAGTGAAAAACGGATCCGTCCCCATTGACTTACATTGTAAGTCAGGACGGATCCGTTTTGCTCCGCATTGTCAGATGGTCACCAAAACGCTGCAAGCTGCGTTTTAATGTCAGTCTAAAAAATACAACGGAGACCAAACGCAGCCAAACTGATGCATTCTGAACGGATCTTTATCCAAGCAGCCCTGAAACGGATCTCACAAGCGGACCCAGAAACGCCAGTGTGAAAGTAGCCTTAGAAATTTTTATCATAAAGAGTAGTGTGAAAATGAAATTCTATTCAGGCGGATTCTGACCCTGCAAGTGCCCGGGAGGCGGAGCTTTACTGTAGAGCCCTCCCCTCTGCTCTGAGTGACAGCTGTAGTGGTCTCCTGGTTGGATGATACAGTTGTCACACAGAGCAGAGGGGAGGGGCTGTGAAGCAGCTCAATGCAGAGAACAGACAGCACATCCCAGTGAAACCCCTCCCTGGGCACTTGCTGGAGTAGATTCTCCCTTTAAGTAGGAAATTACATATTATACGGGATAAGACTAAATAACATGTACAAGTCAAAGATATACCTTCGATTTCCCATCCAGTAACATATCAGATCAATATCATGGCAGGACTTTGCAAGCAGAGAAAATGTGCTCTCTTCTTCATTCCTCCAGTTTCCGCGTACAAAGGAATGAGCAAAATGCCAGTATCCAACCTTCACACACAGGTCACGAGGGAGACAAAATATAAGAACACAATGAATTAGGGTTGTCTGGATACCAAAATTTTGATTTGATTTCGATACCATAAAAAAGTATTGCGATACTCGATACCATGCGAAAAAAATAAAACACCAAAAAAAGCCTTTTATGGAATGTCCGGCCCATAATCGAACAGTCTGATCCGATTTTTTTGGGGGGGACAAGGTGACTAAAAAATGGCGAATCGTGCATTTTATTTTTTTATTTTTTCTGTTACGGTGTTCACCGAATAGGATATATATTTTTTTATTTTAATAGTTCGCACTTTTTTTGTGGCGATATATATGTTTATTTATTTATTGTTTATATATTTTAGATGTAAAATTGGAAAATTAATATTTTGGTGTTTGTTTTTTTAACTTTTTTTATTTTTTTACTTATTATTTAATAACTATTAGCCCCCTTAGGGGCTAGAACCTGGGATCTTTTCATCCCTTGTCCTATTCACCCTGATAGAGCTCTATTAGGCCTATTGCACACGGACGTTTTTTTTTCCCGTTTACTGGACGTTTTTTGCGTTCCGTATACGGTCCGTATACGGAACCATTCATTTCAATGGGTCCGCAAAAAAAACGGAATGTACTCCGTATGCATTCCGTTTCCGTATTTCCGTTTTTCCGTTCCGTTTTAACATAGAACATGTCCTATTATTGCCCGCAAATCACAGTCCGTGGCTCTATTCAAGTCAATGGGTCCGCAAAAAAACGGAACACATACGGAAATGCATCCGTATGTCTTCCGTTTCCGTTCCGTTTTTTGCTGAACCATCTATTGAAAATGTTATGCCCAGCCCAATTTTATCTATGTAATTACTGTATACTGTATATGCCATACGGAAAAACGGAACGAAAAAACGGAACAGAAACGGAAACACAACGGAAACAAAAAACGGAACAACGGATCCGTGAAAAACGGATCGCAAAACACTGAAAAAGCCATACGGTCGTGTGCAATAGGCCTTAGGGTGAATAGGACTTCACAGTCTCCCTGCTGCCCTGTGCATAGTGCACACAGCAGCAGGGAGCTGACTATGGCAGCCAGGGTTTCAGTAGCGTCCTGGCTGCCATGGTAACCGATTGGAGCCTCGGGATAACACTGCTGGGGCTCCAATCAGAAGCTGCCACTGCACCACCAATGAATGAAGAGGAGGGGAGGAGACCTTGTGGCCACTGTCACCAATGATTATAATACTGGGGGGTTGGGGGGGCGCACTGCACCACCAATGTTTTTAGTACTGGGGGAACTGAGGGGTGCACTGCGCCACCAATGAAGATAAGTAACCTTTTAATACAAATACAGGAGGCGGGTGCCGGCGGCAGAATCAGCCGGCACCCGACCTCTATGACAGGGCGCTGCGATCCGTGGCAGTTAACCCCTCAGGTGCCGCACCTATATTTGTATTAATGGGTGAGTTATCATTGGTGGCGCAGTGGCCACAGTCCCTCCCCTCCTTCGCACCTCTCTCTTCTTATTGGCAGCAGCGGCACAGGAGGGAGTGACTCCTTCTCCCCTGTGCTGCTTAGGAGAACATGGAGCGCGCTGAGAGCAGCACACGCCATGTTCTCTGATACTAGGCTACGCAGTAGCACAGCCTAGAATCGGTAAATGTCAAATCCCAGTATCGAATCGATACTGGTACAAAAGTATCGATTGGGTATCGATAATTCGATACCCGCTGCAACCCTACAATGAATCTATCATTACAGGGTAAATACAATTCACAAAGCAGAGGTGCTGTGTTTCTCTGAACCATCAAAAACATTTGCACAGAATTCTCACAGACAGCACCTTGGTGCTTTCACTAGAGTAAACTGACTCAAAAGTGGAGTCAGCAACCCCCGGAACTCCTGCTGTTGGAAAATAACAATTCGCACCATGCTCTATTCACTTCTATGAGCGTTCCAACCTCAGACGAGCAAGTGTGCATGAAGAGAGTTGTAGTTTCACAGCTAGAGTACCTAAGGTTGCTGATCCCTTCCAACTATGCACAATGCCAGTCAGTGGCAGTTAAAGGGATTGTATGAGAGTACCGAAAAAGATGATAATTACTTTTACCGGTAATTGGATTTTTCTTTAGCCTCCACAAGGGCACCACCTAGAGGGTAACCCGCCTTCTTAGGGACAGGAAACAACTGTGAGATCAGCCAATAAAAGGCCCCCTCCCTCATACCTTCGCCAGTTAATAACCTAGGACTCAGAAGTATATGCCATAATTTAATAATGTTTAAACATAACAGAAAAAATTACTTGATCTAGTTATATGAAATCAACAGAAAATAACAATCTGTTATAGAGAATAATTGGGTGGGAATTCCTCGTGCCGTTGTGGAGTCTAAAGGAAAATCCAATTATCGGTAAGAATAATTATCATCTTTTCCCCACACCTCCACAACAGCACCACCTGGAGGAATAACAGAGTAACAATCAGGGGGCGGACTACAGCAGACAAACGCTTCCTGCCAAAAGATAAGTCTTTTCTGGCTAACACATCTAATTTATAGTGTCTAAAGAAGGTACAGGGACTCGACCAGGTGGCAGCCCGGCAAATGTCCTCAAGAGAAGCAGTGGCGCCTTCAGCGCAAGACGCGGCCAATGCTCTGGTGGAATGAGTCTTTAACCCAGAAAGAGGAGAAATTACCCTCTTGTCATAACAAAAAAAAATACAAGACTTAAAGGGCTTCTGTCACCCCACTAAAGTGATATTTTTTTTTTGGGCTAGTTAAATTAGTTATATTGCGATATATGAAAATATAATGGTGTTACTTACTTTGATCCAGCAGTTTCTTCCAAAAACAAAGTTTTATAATATGTAAATTATGTCTCTACCAGCAAGTAGGGCGGCTACTTGCTGTTAGCTGCTGCAGAAAACCGCCCCCTCGTCATGTTGATTGACAGGGCCAGCCGGGATCTCCTCCTCCGGCTGGCCCTGTCGGCATTTCAAAAATCGCGCGCCTGTGTTGATTCGGCGCAGGCGCTCTGAGATGAGGAAGCTCGCCTCCTTAGAACTCCCTCAGTGCGCCTGCGCCGATGACATCACCTAAATAGAAGACGTCATCGGCGCAGGCGCACTGAGGGAGTGCTGAGGAGACAAGCCTCCTCATCTCAGAGCGCCTGCGCCGAATGAACACAGGCGCGCGATTTTTGAAATGCCGACAGGGCTGGCCGGAGGAGGAGATCCCGGCTGGCCCTGTCAATCAACACGACGAGGGGGCGGTTTTCTGCAGCAGCTACCAGAAGTAGCCGCCCTACTTGCTGGTAGAGACCTAATTTACATATTATAAAACTTTGTTTTTGGAAGAAACTGCTGGATCAAAGTAAGTAACACCATTATATTTTCATATATCGCAATATAACTAATTTAACTAGCCCAAAAAAAAAAAATCACTTTAGTGGGGTGACAGAAGCCCTTTAATACACCGAGCAATAGACGCCTTGCTTCCCCCAATTTAGTCCGAGATACTGAATGAACAGCTAATTTGACCTCCTGAGGTTTTTAGTCGATTCTAGGTAGTTTCAGAAAACGCCTGGGAACAAAAGGAAGGAAAAGAGATTTCTTGTTGACAATGAAATCTAGAAACAACCTTAGGCCCCTTGCAGACGAGCGTTCCTCCCGCAGGGAGTCCGCATCGCAGCACCGGGCCTGACCTCCCATTACTGCCGGGAGTCACATAGCATTATATTGATTTATGATGCTATGTAACCCTTACAGTAATGGAATGTACTATATAACACTGGCATAATGTTGCAAGATAAGCTACAGTGGTGGTGTTGTTGGAAAGAATTCTTATATGGTTTAACCGGACCGAGGGAGCAAAGGCTTTTAGGGCTTGTCAAACCGCACTCAGTTCCCGCATGTTGGAAGATGCCTGCTCCAGATCCGCCTACCATAAACCTTGTTTCATGGTACCGTTCATGTGTGCTCCCCAACTCTGGTTGCTCGCATCAGTTATAATTACCATCTGATTCGTCTGCCGCCACTCTACTCCTCGGGACAGATTTTCCCATCTGATTTACCATGATAGTGAGAACTTTACCCCTTCTGGAACTTTTACTCTCTTGTTTAAAGGCGTCTGCTTCTTGTCCCAGGCCTGTAACAGGAAAGACTGAAGAACTTTCGAGTGGGCTTGCGACCACTTCACTGACGGAATGGTGGATGTCATGAGGCCTAGAATTGTCATGATTTCCCTAATTGAGGATATGTGTAACCGCTGAAACTTTAGAATCTTCTGGATCAAATCTTCCTGTTTTTGTAAAGGAAGAAAAGAAGACATCTGATGTAGCAGTACTCCTAAGAATATTCTCTTCTGCTGAGAAAGAAGACAAGACTTCTGAAGATTTATGATCCAACCCAGATCTGAAAGGGTGTCTGATACTGCCTGAAGTTGAACATGCAGGTGATTCTCCGTGGGAGCTGAGATTAGGAAGTCATCTAAGTAAGGTATCAGTATGATTCCGGCCAGATGGAAGAACTTTGCTACATCCGCTACAATCTTCGTAAAGATTCTCGGTGCTGAGCACGGCAGAACTTGAAATTAATGTAATCTTCCCTTGAACCATACTGCCATTCTCAAATATTTCTGGTAATCCATGTGAATTGGCACATGGTAATAGGCATCTGAAAGGTCTATCATGACCATGAAGCAGTTTTTTGACAGGATATTCATTACGGACCTTACTGATTCCATTTTGGATTTCCTGTACACTATGTACCTGTTTAGATTCCAGAGATTTATTAATGCCTGGAAGGAACCGTTTGGTTTCTTGACCAGGAAGATTGAGGAGTAAAAGCCCTTCCCTTGTTCTTCTATAGGGACTTGTACTATGGCATTTTTCTGCAGAAGTAGAGCGATCTGCTGGTCCATTGCTTCCTGATTTTCGCCTTTTAATTTTAAGTTTTCTAGATACCTGTCTGGAGGGACTTGCAAGAATTCTAAATGTTACCCTGCGGTTATGGTTGAGAGCACCGAAGGAGAGGCATGGATTCTTTCCCAGGCAGAACCGAAATGCTTCAGCCTTCCCCTCACCGGACTTCTTGCATCATTGGGAGGAAGGACGTGCAGATTTTTCAGGGTTGAATAGGAAACCTCTAGTTTTCCCTTTAGATGATTGCCAGGAAGAATTGAGTTATTTTTAATTCTGGTCAAATCTAGTATGTTTTTGGAGGCGAAAGGAGCACCTTTGGTGAAAGAATTTTAACTCTGTGGGAAGCCCCTTTTTTTTGTCAGAGGCCTTTTCTAAGATGTTGTCTATGGCAGTACCAAACACATGATCGCCTTCAAATGGTAGAGAACACAATCTATTTTTAGTCGCTGCATCCCCTGACCATGATCTCCATCAAATAGCCCTGCGGGAAGAGTTGGATAATACTGCCGTTTTAGCTGATAGCTTTACAATGTCTGCAGAAGCGTCTGCCAGAAAATTAGAGGCCTGTTTGAGCATAGGAATGGAAGCAAGGATGTCTTCCCTGGGAGTACCAGACTCAATGTGCTCCTCGAGTTGGCCCAACCACAATGACAGAGTTCTTGCTGTGTAGGTGGCTGATATTCCAGGTCTTGACGTGGCCGTGGATGACTCCCAGGTCTTTTTAAGGAGGGACTCACATTTTTTATCCATTGGGTCCTTCAGTAACCCCAGATCCTCAAACTGCAGAGAGGATTTCTTGGAAATCCCTGCTACTGGAGCATCGACTTTAGGTTTGTCCCAAGAACTGGAATCTTCCTCAGCAAAAGGGTACATTTTAGAAGCCGACTACCTCTTTTCCGGGTCACTCCACTCATTTTGTATAAGAGTCTTAATATTACTGTGAACAGGAAAAACTTGTTTCTTCCTGTCCGCAAGACCCAAAAACATTTGGTCCTGGACAGAGAGAGGCTCCTTGGGTTCCTCCAAATTTATCATCGCCCTAATAGTTTTTAACAAAGATTCAGTATCCTCAATGGAACAAAGCGGACGTCCCGAAGTATTCTCTGAGACACTAAAGTCCGTGTCAGAAGAAACTTCCCCTTCATCAAAATCAGAAGCCTGCTCCTGCGGAATAAAGGATTTAGAAGTGGAGGCTTTAGGAGGGATTTGTGAATTGTGTATGTATATTTTTTCATCTGCACAATGTATCATTTTGTGCAACATGTCCTTGTGGTGCATGCGGTCCGCCCCGGCATCCTCCATTGTACGCATTTTTTGCTAGGGATTGCCGTTGTCTGCGGACCGCTTGCAGAGGAATTGCTCCCCCGGTTACAGACACGCTACAGTGTCTGGGTTTAGAGCATTTTCACCCGTTTAGGCCACTTTTTTCAGTGAGTTTTTGTCTTTATGTGTATGGAATGTGCCACTTAAGGGCTCTTTCACACCTGCGTTCTTGTCTTCCGGCATAGAGTTCCGTCGTCGGGGCTCTATGCCGGAAGAATCCTGATCAGGATTATCCTAATGCATTCTGAATGGAGAGAAATCCGTTCAGGATGCATCAGGATGTCTTCAGTTCCGGAACGGAATGTTTTTTGGCCGGAGAAAATACCGCAGCATGCTGCGCTTTTTGCTCCGGCCAAAAATCCTGAAGACTTGCCGCAAGGCCGGATCCGGAATTAATGCCCATTGAAAGGCATTAATCCGGATCCGGCCTTAAGCTAAACGTCGTTTCGGCGCATTGCCGGAGCCGACATTTAGCTTTTTCTGAATGGTTACCATGGCTGCCGGGACGCTAAAGTCCTGGCAGCCATGGTAAAGTGTAGTGGGGAGCGGGGGAGCAGCATACTTACCGTCCGTGCGGCTCCCGGGCGCTCCAGAGTGACGTCAGGGCGCCCCAAGCGCATGGATCATGTGATCGCATGGATCACGTCATCCATGCGCATGGGGCGCTCTGACGTCATTCTGGAGCGCCCCGGGAGCCGCACGGACTGTAAGTATACCGCTCCCCCGCTCCCCGCTCCTACTATGGCAACCAGGACTTTAATAGCGTCCTGGGTGCCATAGTAACACTGAAAGCATTTTGAAGACGGTTCCGTCTTCAAATGCTTTCAGTACACTTGCATTTTTCCGGATCCGGCAGGCACCTCCGGCAACGGAAGTGCACGCCGGATCCCAACAACGCAAGTGTGAAAGAGGCCTTATTTTGTTGGTAACATTCTTTTGCACCTGGTAGCTTCTGTGTCACATGGTCTGTTGTGGGTGCGGCTCACAGCTTTATCCTACCTCACAGTGCATTGGTGATACCACTATGGAGGCATGTGAGAGTCCGGCTGTGAGTTGGTTTCTAGCACTGTTCAGACCAGGCATCCTCAAACTGCGGCCCTCCAGCTGTTGTAAAACTACAACTCCCACAATGCCCTGCTGTAAGCTGATACCTGTAGGCTGTTCACGCATGCTGGTAGTTTGAGGATGCCGCAGTTTGAGGATGCCTGGTTCAGACCCTGTTCACACACCACGGGCAGTTTAGTGGTAGGACCCCATGCTTGCTGAGACACCGTGACGTGGTGCATGAGGGGCTCCGATATGTTTCTGACTGGAAGATATTGGCAAAGTTCTCAGCTTTTAACATCGGCCTGAGGAATTAGCTAGTATTGTCAGTTGCGTATCATTTTGGTGCATTTTTTGCAGTGAATTGTGTATGTATATTTTTTCATCTGCACAATGTATCATTTTGTGCAAGATGTTCTTGTGGTGCATGCGGTCCGCCCCGGCATCCTCCATTGTACTCATTTTTTGCTGGGGATTGCCGCTCTCTGCGGACCGCATGCGGAGGAATTGCTCCCCCGGTTACAGACACGCTACAGTGTCTGGGTTTGGAGCATTTTCACCCGTTTAGGCCACTTTTTTCAGTGAGTTTTTGTCTTTAGGAGGGACGGCAGAAAGTTTTGCTTCAACTGCTGTACCGACTTACTCTTTAATTAGGGCTCTTAAGCGCTCAAACAGGTAAGGAGTTTCTTCAGAGACCACTCTGTTAATACATCTTGGGCACAGAGATTTTTTGGAAGAAGCAGAGAGCCCCTTTTTGCATAAAGAACATTTCTTCTTTTGGGACGGTTCCCCTTAAATGCTCTCTCTCCCCTCGCAAGACACAAGCATGTAGGGAGCTAATTAGAAAAAAATACAGCCATAATAGAGACACGTCACCCAGGAAGAAAGGAACCAAACCCC
Organism: Bufo bufo; assembly: GCF_905171765.1. NCBI lineage: Eukaryota > Metazoa > Chordata > Amphibia > Anura > Bufonidae > Bufo > Bufo bufo. The sequence continues at coordinate 122,710,367 of NC_053389.1, forward strand.
CTGTGCACAGAAGGGAGGAAGGGTAAAGGTTGATCAAAATCATCCTCAGGGAGGAGGCTTACCGGGCTAGAGGGCCTGGAGGTGTCAGTGGCCTTGCGGGTGGGTTCACTGTCCGCCTGTAAAGACATACTGCCGGTAGGAAGGCACGCTGTGTTCACCATAGAAGGGACGAACGCATGTGCCCTGGCATTCTCCCTTCTTATTTCCACTTCCTGGATCAGCGTGATGATGTCAGCGTCACGACACTGACGCCTGCGTCATGATGTCATCACGCCGTGACGCTCCGGAGACTGCGGGAGCATTCCCTGGCCCATGGGAACGCCCCCAACCACTGCCCCAATACGGTTCCCTTCCTGGGAACACTGAACAAAGCCCGGGGTAGCCAGCACACGTCAGACTTACACAGAGAGGAGGGAAGAGCGATCTGCCTTGCTCCGCGACCCCTCCCCCTGCAGCGGCCGTCCAGATGAAACGGGAGAACAAACTTAAAGGCCCTGAGCTCCAACGCTGATCCACAACCTGCCTTCAATGGGACAGGAAACAACTGGAGAAGGTAAGAGAGAGGGGGCCCTTTATTGGCTCACAGTTGTTTTCTGTCCCTAAGAAGGCTGGTTACCCTCCAGGTTGTGCCGTTGTGGAGGCGTGGGGAAAAGATTAGTTCAGGATTTATTCAAAAACAGTGCCATCCATATGATGTGTCTGGTATTGCATGCTCGGCCCAATGAAGGTTGTGGATGAGCTCCAATATGCAATGCATTTCATGTCTATGTCCAGCTTCCATTACCTGATGAATGTTACTTTTACATAAAGCATTGACCCCACAATGACTATTCTGACATAGAGGGTTCATCAGGGGTTGAATCAGTCTTTCATAGCTGAGATGGAAATAACCGCAGTAAGCACCAGCCCGGTGTAGCGAGAATTACGGAAACATCCAAGTGGCAGGCGCTCCACTGTTTCCGTAATTCCCATAGCAGTAAATGGGAGCTACACAAAATACCTAGCACGGCCAGCTATACGGTTTCCATTACTCAAGAGAAGTTGACCCAGCGTAGCTTTGCTGTGCTACTTAATTTGTGTAACTCCCATTTACTGCTATGGGATTGCGGAAACAGTGGAGCGAAAGTCGTCCATTTCCATAACTACGCCTCCCCTACACGAAATGACCACAGTAAATTTCCATCATGAAAGAACAAGATGGGACAACCCTTTTAAAGGGGTTGCCTCATGGAAAGAACCCTTTTATTTATTTATTTGTAAATTCTTTACTTATTTAGATTTGATTATAGCATAAAAAGAAACACACGGTTTACAGATTCCGGTAGAATACTTAATGCATACACAATGCATACCATAATTTACAAACATCTTAAACAGGACTATGGGAAATGAAGGAAGGGAGAAAGAAAATGGGGAAAAAAAACTTGGTTCTGGGGTATTATGAACCCACATTATTCTTATGTTCGAGCAGTTTAGAAATTCTATCCATAGTATTAAAAGAGAAACATTCAATAAAAATAACCACACAAATAATAATATAGATCTTGATATATATAGATATAGATATATACACACACACACTTTTTTTAAACAGAAGCAGGCCTGGTTGAGCACTTGATTATTGCAGGTCAGGTTACTCTAACCTCCAAAGACCAATGGGGAAAGCCACATCTGGCCATATGTTTTCCCTGCAGTGTATGGTGTAACACATGGACAAGCTGGGTCTGAAAGAGTTGGAGCCTCTTAGAGACACTAGCTTCTGAATCACAGAGGGGGTTGGTATATATGTGTCCGAGTACAGTATGTAGTAACATTATGCACATAGGCCCACATTTATTTAAGCTACGTTCAACAGAAGCATTAGGATTAGGGAAGCCTGAACCACATGCAGCGGTATTTGTCCAGCCAAAAACCGGCATTTATGCCGTAAAATTGTCCGGATCACCGCTCAATCCTATTATAGTCAATGGGGATCCGGCGGTTCATGGTCGTATCCGGCAAGGTGCATGCTTCCTAATAAATTTGGGCCTACTTGAAAATGAAAATATATTCCTGCTATGAGCAGTTATAGCTTTGTGCCAAAGTTTTACGACATTTTCTGTATTTCACCTTAAAGGGGTTGAGCCCCTTTGAGTCACACAGGGCATTTTATGGAGATCCGGTGACGTAGCGGGCTTTCCATAGGGACTGCTAGGTGAAGGCTTCCGCACAGCAGTGAGCCCGGTGATGTCACCGGCACTAATGGGCGGGTTTTGTGCTGCCCTAGCCTGTAAAATGGCCCATCAAAGCCGGTGACGTCACCAGAGGCTTCCACCCAGCAGTGAGCCCGGCTTCCACCCAGCAGTGTGTTATTATAAACAAAAAAGCCCTTGAAATGCTATCATGCTATCAGGGGGGCTGCCTGGGTGAAAATATGGGTATGTCCGAGTTCAGCTCTGAACCCGGACAACCCCTTTAAACCCTTTAAAGGGAACCTGTCACCGGGATTTTGTGTATAGAGCTGAGGACATGGGCTGCTAGATGGCCGCTAGCACATCCGCAATACCCAGTCCCCATAGCTCTGTGTGCTTTTATTGTGTGAAAAAAACCTATTTGATACATATGCAAATTAAAAGAGTCATATCTTACTTGTGTGACCAGAGAAGAGTCATATTTTCAAGCTCTGACTCATCTCCGGGTAATTTGCATATGTATCAAATAGTTTTTTTTACACAATAAAAGCACACAGAGCTATGGGGACTGGGTATTGCGGATGTGCTAGCGGCCATCTAGCAACCCATGTCCTCAGCTCTATACCCAAAATCCTGGTGACAGGTTCCCTTTAATCCATGAGTCGTAAAGAGCAAACGTTTCAAACTATTTTAGTGCATGCTGTGATTTGCCACAGTTTGCATCATAATTATTTGATAAATGTGAACCTAGAATGGATTCTGGATGCCCACACTAACCAACTGATGGCCAGACTGCACTTCCACTAAAAGTAATGCAAAACATATGAATGTGGAAGGAGGTTAAAAGCCTTGAAAAGCAATTTAGGTTCCATTTTACATAGGCTGTGGGGGCTAAAAGGCACAAATGTGGACTGTGGGGGAAGAAAAGTAATTAGAAAACAAAAACGGACTTTTTGCGGTTTCTATACACGAATAATGACATGAAGAATTTCCGCTATGATTCTCGTTTAATTAGACGCATCTTATAAGTCAATACTCACAGGCTCCATGTGTTGAATGTGGACAATATCTCCGATCACACCAGAATCTAACAACTCCTGAAAATAGGGAAAGAAAGGATTAATGAGGTCTACAGAGAGGCTGCTGGCAATCAGAGCTTTACATTGTCTTTTATAATGAGGACGCTTTACCTTGGAGACGCATCAGGATGTGAAATCCTTTATCTAAATATTATTCCTGCGAATCACTGAAATCGGCCCTCGGTAGAGTTACTAATAGATTATGAAAGACAAGTCTAGTCTTTAACCGAAAAAAAGCCTGTCCACAAAAAGCTATTATCACTCAGACGCGAATGATCGTGAGGATTTGTAACAATAAATGACTCAAATAATTGAGCAAAACAATGACCGGCACAACGACCGAGCTTAGCCTTGACAAAATGAATGATACATAAATATTTCAGCAAGCTCCCTTGCATGCATTGATATTCTTATTCTTAAAGGGTATGTCCATTGTCATAAACAATTACTATTGTCCAAATACATCGAAAATGAAAAAATGGTGCCATTTTGCAAGTAGTGTTAAAGGGGTTATCCCATGATTAATATAAAAAGATTAAAATCAGACATCATATAGTATGTGACAACCTCTGTCTGTCAAAGCTAGATCCAACCCTGTACTGCACATGGATCCAAAGATCTCCCCAGTCATTAGTCCAACTGATCTGCTAGATTTCTATCAAGCTGCCAGCTCAGGTAAGTGTCCTTTCTGCTGCAGTTTAGGGTACGTGTCTAGACTGCTGCTGTGTTCTCCCTATCACAGCTCAGGAGGCAGTTAAAGGATGGAACTGGGCATGTGCGTCCACCTCAGCGAGGTAGACAGAAAAATATGAAAAAGGACAAACAGCAGGTGGCGCTATGCATATAATTTTTTTATTTCATGCAATTACAAAAGTATTTAGATCCAGGTGTTGGTTTAACAACTGCAGAATATTTTTTGTGAGACAATGCCTTTAATTAAAAACTTCTACTGTCTTGTGTTAACAGCTCCTAGGCAGATTTATGTGTCTTCATGGTAAAAGACTATATACAAATCCTGTGTAGCCTGATCCTACAGTCATATCCTTATGTCTGTCCCCGCCTTTCACTAACATCCAGGTAGTAAGTTAATGAGAATTAGGTGTCAACTATGTAGTATATATTAAGCTAACTGCAGAATCAGACTACACTGAGTTTATTTGTAGTCTGTTACCATGGAAACACATAGCCATACAAAGGGACTGTAGACACTAAACAATATAATATTTTTCATTAAAACATTTGCAAAAGGGGCTGTGAAGACAGACCTAGCCTTAAACGATCACAACACTAATAGGTGATCATTTACTGGTGAAAATTATAGCTGATTTCAGTTTGCAGCTCACAGTCCAAGATGCCACAAATGTATTATATTGCGTCTTTTTAGCCAAGACTGATGTATGAAATGCCAGTCTTGTAAATCTGCTCCACAGTGCAGCCTCATACTTGTCCCCACAGAGGCAAATTTCAACGTTGTATATGGATCATGGTGATTTGATAAAGTAGCATTGACATGCCTCTGTCTTGTGGGGTTGTATATTTACCAGCTATCTACAGATCATTAACTGATGGCACTTACTTTAAAACGACCCTGTATTTATTAACAGGGAACGTGGTTAACAAGGTGCAAAGCTCAACAGTCAAGAAGGAAAGATCGCACTGTAATAACCTGAGCGCCTGTCCAGCAGCCAGACGGATCCTATCAAAATAACCGCCAAGTATATAATACAGGCAGCACCAGCGTTAACCATTGATACAGTAAGAATACCTACTGTAGCAAAAATACAAGAAGGCTGCATTTACTATGACCATTATGTCTTCTACATAGTTGAAACAAGGAACAATACAGTTAGACCTCCTGGGATCTGTGCTGCACGCTGTACAGAAACCTGTAGCCCTTGAGATTTGCCGTTACACCTAGAGGCTCTGCTCTCTCAGCAACTGCTGCGTCCTCTGCACTTTGATTGACAGGACCAGGCATATTGATGTTTTCACTACCTGGTTTTGTCAATCCAAGTGCAGAGGGAGCGGCAGTTACAGAGAGAGCAGAGCCTCGAGGTGTAACAGCAACGCCCCTGTTGCTCCTAGAGGCTCATTTGCATATATTAAAAGATAATTTTTCTCAGCAATGCGGCCACAAATGAACATGGGACCAACACAGAAGCCTTCAGCTGCCAAGCAGGTCACCCAGTTTCATAGGTACAAATCTGCTGAAAGATGCATCTAATGTCTATCACCATCTTACGGTATGTCCACACAGGACAGAAACACTGCAGATTTGAAGCCATTGATTTGCGTCCATCAAAACAACAGCTTTTTATAATATCAGCCAAATGGATGACATTTTAAAAAATTTCAAATTCAAAACAGAATTAAATTTCTGTTAAAGAATTGTTGCAAAATCCGCATCAGAAATTCTGCTGCAGAAAATACATCCCATGTGTCTGTAGCCTAAAAGGGGTTGTCAAGCTTCAACCCCAATATTATCTAGGCCAGAGATGGCGAACCTTTTAGAGACCAAGTGCCCAAACTGCAACCCAAAACCCACTTATTTATGGCAAAGTGCCAACACGGCAGTTTAACCTGAATACTACAGTCCAATATAGTCTATCTGCCATGTACTTTATAATGTAGCTATAATACCTGACTACATTCAGTGCGCTGCCTGTGCCGTTTATAGCGCGCCCTGCACTGATGAATGGCAGGAAAAGTCTAAGGCATATTGGTACACCATAGACTTTTTCCAGGGTGCGGGTGCCCACAGAGAGGGCTCTGAGTGCCGCCTCTGGCACCCGTGCCATAGGTTTGCCACCACTGATCTAGGGCCTGGACAGCATTGTACCTAGCATAAAAAAGGTACGCATCTGCTCCTCGCCGCTTTGTTCCAGCACAGAGGGTCTGGTCTGGCTCATTTCGGTCCCCAGCGTATAAACTCCAGGATAGGGGTCACATGTGCTGCCATAGTCAATCAGTGGCCTCGGAGGTGATCCTCAAACAGCATGTGACCCAGGAGTGGTGTGCTGCTTGGGGCCCCTCACCGCTGACACCAGTGGCGCACACAATCCCATCCAGAAGTTTACAGGCTGGGGTCCGGAAAGAACCAGACCATGGGAACTGGTATGGAATAGCAGGGAGCAGGTCTATGCCTTTTCTATGTTAGGTACATGGTTGTCCAGTGCCTAGATAAAATTGATGTTGAAGCTGGACAACCCCTTTAAGCACACAGCAGGGCCTCAGGTGTAATTCAGTTGATCAGTTTTTCCCTGGAGTGTTCCTCTTAAAGGGGTTGTCTCATCTCAGACAATCAGACAATGTGGGCATATTGCTAGGATAGAACACCAATAGAAGTATACAGTTGTGTTCAAAATAATAGCAGTGTGTTTAAAACTGTGAATAAAGCTCAAAATCCTTCTAATAGCTTTTATTTCCATACACACAAATGCATTGGGAACACTACACATTCTATTCCAAATCAAAACATGAAGAAAATATATCAAATTTGTGTTGTTCCTCTAAAAAAAAAAATAGAAGAAAAGTGAATATTAGACTGTTCAAAAAAATAGCAGTCTTTGTATTCTTCTTTACAAACATTCACCATATAAACTGAAAAATGTTTGAAGATTTTGCTTTCCTTTGAATCACTTAACTAATATTTAGTTGTCTAACCACTGTTTCTGAGAACGGCTGTACATCTGTGTTGCATGGAGTCAACCAACTTCTGGATGATTGCACTACATTCCACAGTTCTTCTCTATTTCTTGGTTTTACCTCAGAAACTGCATTTTTGATGTCACCCCACAAGTTTTCTATTGGATTAAGATCCAGGGTTTGGCGTGGCCACTCCATAACGTCAATCTTGTTGGTCTGGAACCAAGATGTTACTGGTGTGTTTGGGGTCGTTGTCTTGTTGGAACACCCATTTCAAGGGCATTTCCTCTTCAGCATAAGGCAGCATGACCTCTTCAAGTATTCTGATGTATTCAAACTGATCCATGATCCCTGGTACGCAATAAATAGGCCCAACACCGTAGTATGAGAAACATCCCCATATCATGATGCTTGCGCCACCATGCTTCACAGTGTACTGTGGCTTGAATTCAGTGTTTGGGGGTCGTCTGACAAACTGTCTCCGGCCACTAGACCCAAAAAGAACAATCTTACTTTCATCAGTCCACAAAATGTCTTTTTAGGCCGTCAATGTGTTCTTTGGCAAATTGTAACCTCTTCAGCACATGCCTTTTTTTCAACAGTAGGACTTTGCGGGGGCTTCTTGCAGATAGCTTGGCTTCACATAGGCGTCTTCTAATTGTAACAGTACTCACAGGTAACTTTAGACCTTCTTTAATCTTTCTGGAGCTGATTGTTGGCTGAGTCCTTGCCATTTTGGCTATTCTTCTATCCATTCGAATGGTAGTTTTTAGCTTTCTTCCACGTATTTCAGGTTTTAGTTGCCATTTTAAAGCATTTGCGATCATTTTAGCTGAGCAGCCTATCATTTTCTGCACTTCATTATATGTTTTCCCCTCTCCAATCAACTTTTTAATCAAGGCACGCTGTTCTTCTGAACAATGTCTGGAACGACCCATTTTTCTCAGAATTTCAGAGAGAAATGCACTGTAACCAGCATGTACAACATTTGCTGCCTTCCTTCCTTAAATAAGGGCAATAATTGCCACCTGTTTTTCAAAGAATGAATGACTAATTAAACTCCACACTGCTATTATTTTGAACATGCCCCTTTCAATTAGTGATTCAATTACACAGAATTAGCAGCATGCATGTTATGACTGTTGGGTCTGTTGGATTTATATTACTCTACTACACCTGCTAGTAAATTATTTGCCATGTAGAAATATCATTTCTACCAAAAACAGTGATTGATCAGGTTAGTGATGTCTGACTGCTATTATTTTGAACACAACTGTATGCAGTTCAATAATAAATAGCAAGCTAATCACACATCCATCATCATTATAGTATCAAGTTTTTATTAAACATATATTGCAGACATGAATGGCATACAAAAATAAATTAAAAAGGTTAAAAACACCAACACAGTGGTGGTGACCACACGGCAGGATAAATGCAATAAAGTGCAAAAGGTATTTTTAGGGAGGTACTATAAAGTGCAGATTCAAGAGTACATAAATAAGTATTACACACACAGCCTAATGGTTTGGCTATAGATAGTACAGATCAAATAACATGTAAAAAATAAAGAATGCAGTATAATACAAAGTATATAGGCAGATATCTATACAGTACCAACCAAATAATTGTGTCCAGCCTCAGGTCAGACCACCACCACGACCCACTCAGACAACGTGGGCATATTGCTAGGATATGCCCCCATTGTCTGATAGGTGCAGGTCCCGCAAAGTGGTGGCTGGAGGACTCTGGTCCGGCCACCACCAAACTCTCTCCCCATAGAAGTGAATGGGAAAGCACCGCGCATGACCGGCCACCGCTCCCTTTTACTTCTATGGGCCTGACAAAAAAAAGGGGCGAGCCAGTGCTTGGCTATTTTCAGCGGCCCCATAGAAAATGAATGAAGGGCAGCTGCTCATGCGCAGTGCACCCTCCACCACTTTCAGGGCTCCGTTCTCGATATAGTTGTGGGTCCCAGCGGTTTATGAGTGAGCAAAAAAACGCTAAATATTGTAATGTGATTTTAAAAAAAAGTTGATTTCTATAGTGAAAAAGGGCATAAACACATCATGAGTGTGGGTCACTGCCTAAAAGCAGAGATGCGGGAAATGCTAGTCAAAAAAGTTACCTTTGTTTTTCTGGAAACAGGATGGTATCGCATAACATGACCAACAGCAAGTATGACGCCATTTTCTTTACAAGCATTAACTATTTCACAGCAGTCTTCGGGGGTAACCTACGAAAAGACAAGAAAGAAAACTGTGAATGTGTTGGTTTTATTTCTAAACCGGTGGATGCGATAAAAAAATGTTAGACATCATTTGGTCGGTCAACACTGGTGGGTAATAATAGTGTGCAGATTCTGGAGGGAATATGGTGCATGCTACTGAGTAACGTCATGTAGCAAAAGAAATGTTGAAGGGTGTGTCCGGTTTTAAGAGGAACCTCAGGGGATCGGCCTGTAATAAAGAATAGACGATTACTTACCTGACAGATGCCAAGCCACCACTCCAGTTCTCCCAGCATAGTTCTGTGTTCCAATCACTGGCCTCAGCAGTGCACTAAAGAGGCCAGTGATTCGCTGCAGTGGATACACGTTGTCGACATGATGTCACTGCTGCAGCCAGGAGAACAAAGCTCGGCTGGGAGAGCTGGAGTGGCGGCCCAGAATCTGTCTGGGAAGTAATCATCTATTACAGATTGATCCCCTCACACACACAAGCGAATCAGGGATGGTGCACACTCCACATGCAAATTCATTCAAACATCACTGCGCATAAGCCAATACTCGCAGTAACAGCGCATGCGACAGATTAACAAGGCCACGCGAGCTGTGCGGCCATATTAATCTGCTGGAAGAGGGAGCACCCTGAGCTGTGGAGACGCTCCTTAAAGGGACACTGAGAGGCCCAATAAGCATAATTATCTATATATATGCATGCACAGGTCTTCTAATGTGTATTAAAAACATATAAGTATAACCCCTGTCCACCTTATAAATACAGCAAACTCATGTTTTATAACCTGATGTAATCTCTCTTCTTTCTGCCCAAGGGGCGGCGTTTCAGCTTCACTTCTGCCCAGCCAGCCGCGCCCCAACCGCCGTTTTGAAGCGCCACCCAGCTCATCAATATTCACTTTGCTGGGCGTCTTCTGCTGTCCCTGACGTTACGAGATCCCGCGCATGCCCAATAGAAAGCTATGGGCATCGGACTCACTTTCAGCTTCTGCGTATGCGCCCGGCACCTTCACTAGCCGGGATCACATCGCGCCTGCGTCCCCTCTGCTTCTTTGAGGCCGCGTCAGCTTCTCCGTTCTGCGCCTGAGCCGGGCACTGCTCTCTAGCGCTTCAGAGCACTGCTCTCAACGACATCTGCAGAAGTGAATATTGATGAGCTGGGCGGCGCTTCAAAACGGCGGTTGGGGCGCGGCTGGCTGGGCAGAAGTGAAGCTGAAACGCCGCCCCTTGGGAAGAAAGAAGAGCGATTACATCAGGTTATAAAACATGAGTTTGCTGTATTTATAAGGTGGACAGGGGTTATACTTATATGTTTTTAATACACAATACAAGACCTGTGCAGTCATATATATAGATAATTATGCTTATTGGGCCTGTCAGTGTCCCTTTAAAGAGTCAGATGTAATTGATTTGTACGAATTGATTCGCTCGTCCCTACCATATCACTTGCAGCTGACTCTAAGGTTTATGGAGATATGGCTCCTTAATCCACATTATCATATTAATAAAGAATGACCCCTTTAAGCACAACAATCCCATGTTTTATGTGAGACAAGAGAGATGTCCACAACCAGCTAGCATGTGAACACTGATGTGGATGGTTGCTTGGCTCTATGCAATGTCCCTATGATAAGGTTGATCTCCCACAGAACAATAAAAGTGTTGTCATGGGGAAGAAGGAGAACTGCAGGCTTTGGGCCTGTAGCACCTGCACATAGCAATATGGTATTAAAGGGAACCTGTCACCATGAAAATGCAAAGTAATCTGCAGGCAGCCTGTTGTAGAACAGGAGGAGCTGAGCAGATTGATGTATAGTTTTATGGGAAAAGATTCAGTAAAACTTGTATTTTTATCATTTATATTCCTGCTCATTCTGGGCTTTGAAGTCCAGGAGACGGTCCTATCAGTGATTCTCTCTGTATACACAGTCATAGAGGGAAGGCTGTCAATCACTGATAGGACCGCCTCCTGGACTTCAAAGCTCAGAATGAGCAGGAATATAAATGAGTAAATTACAAGTAAATCCTATGTAAAATGACACTGAATCCCCTTCCATAGAACATTACATCAGTCTGCTCCACTCCTCCTGCTCTACAACATGACACCATCTTCAGGTTTCCTTGTTACTTTCTCCCTTTGAAGATCATTTTATGATGAAACATTCCCTTTAAACAAGCAAAAGCATTGTGAGAAAGCCTCTTTACTGCACACTAAAGAAATGATAAACTATCGTTTAAATCAAGTTTTTATGTACTTATTTTTAAGACTGTGGGTGAGTTTTTTTCATGCCACAATCTATATTAAAACATAATTCTGAAATGTTCCCGTTTGCATACTGACCATGAGCATTAGAATATGCTGACACTTCCAGTTCTTCTCAGCAGACATCTCATTATTACCACAGGCAGGATTACAATAACCAATAACACCTCTGTATAGATTGCACAGAATTCACCACTGACAATAGTTGATGACCTCCACCCCCTCCCGGCACAATGACCTCTGCACAGTTCATAGAGCGTGCCTTGAACGCTCTCTCATCAAAGTTAATGAACATTTCCACACTATAGGTTCCTATATCCATATGGATGTTGTAAAGCATATCTCTGACTGCAGCTCAGGGAAGGTGGCTGGCCCAATAAACATGTACAGAATATTCAGAAAATAATTAGCAAAAAAAAAAAAGGGCCTTACCCATCCCTTTAAGGCCCCATTCACATGATCGTATTTTTGCTCCGTGCCTAATCTGCATTTTTTTCACAAAATGCAGACAGCATAGCGTGTGCTGTCCGCATCCGTATGTCTGTTCCGCAGCACCGCAAAAAAGATAGAACATGTCCTATTCTTGTCTGTTATGCAGAGAAGAATAAGGCTACTTTCACACTTGCAGCAGAGGATTCCGGCAGACAGTTCCGTCGCCGGAACTGCCTGCCGGATCCGGCAATCCGGACACAAACGGAATGCATTTGTCAGACGGATCCGGATGCGGATCAGTCTGACAAATGCATTCAAATGCCGGATCCGTCTCTCCGGTGTCATCCGGAAAAACGGATGCAGTATTTTTTTTTAATGCATTTTTAGGTCAGTTTTGTTGGAACACTTAATGCCGGATCCGGCACTAAGGCTGGGTTCACACGAGCGTGTCCGGATTAGGTCCGGATGCGTCCCGGTGTGTTGCGGCAAAACCGCGCGAGTAGGAATGCAATTGCAGTCAGTTTTGACTGCGATTGCGTTCCGATGTTCAGTTTTTATCGTGCGTGTGCAATGTGTTTTGCACGCGCGTGATAAAAATCCGACTGTGGTACCCAGACCCGAACTTCTTCACAGAAGTTCAGGTTTGGGTTCGGTGTTGTGTAGATGTTATTATTTTCCCTTATAACATGGTTATAAGGGAAAATAATAGCATTCTGAAAACAGAATGCATAGTAAGTGATCAGTTGAGGGTTAAAAAAAATAAAAAAAATTAACTCACCTTCTCCGTTTGTTCGCGTAAGTCCCGGTCTCTTCTTTACTTCTCAAAAGATGAACTATGGGCTAAAGGACCTTTGGTGACGTCAGATCACATGCTCCAATCACATGGTCCATCACCGCGGTGATGGACCCTGTGATTGGAGCATGTGATCTGACGTCACCAAAGGTCCTTTAGCCCATAGTTCATCTTTTTAAAGAACTAAAGACCGGGAGAACTACGCGAACAAGAGGAGAAGGTGAGTTAATTTTTTTTATTTTTTAACCCTCAATTGATCACCTACTAAGCATTCTGTATTCAGAATGCTATTATTTTCCCTTATAACCATGTTATAAGGGAAAATAATACAGTGTATAGACTGTCACCTAGCAACCGTGCGTGAAAATCGCACCGCATCCGCACTTGCTTGCGGATGCTTGCGATTATCACGCAACCCCATTCACTTCTATGGGGCCTGCGTTGCGTGAAAAACGCAGAATATAGAGCATGCTGCGATTTTCACGCAACGCATAAGTGATGCGTGAAAATCATCGCTCATCTGAACAGCCCCATTGAAATGAATGGGTCCAGATTCAGTGCGGGTGCAATGCGTTCACCTACCGCATTGCACCCGCGCGGAAATCTCGCCCGTGTGAACGCAGCCTAATACATTTCAGTGGAAATGAATGCCGGATCTGGCATGCCGGCAAGTGTTCAGGATTTTTGGCTGGAGCGAAAACTGCAGCATGCTGCGGTATTTTCTCCGGCCAAAAAACGTAAGAGCGACTGAACTGATGCATCCTGAACGGATTACATTCAGAATGCATTATGATAAAAATGATCATTTTTTTTCCAGGATTGAGCCCCTAGGATGGAACTCAACACCGGAAAAGAAAAACACTAGTGTGAAAGTACCCTAAGCATTGCTACAATGGGTCCGCAAAAAAAATTGATTTCACACGGATGTCATCCATAATTTCTGCAGATCCACGCTTTGCAGGCCCCAAAATACATATGGTCGTGTGAATGCACCCTAAACCAGTGACACAGGGAGACCCAAAATACAGATGCAATTATTGGTTGAGGATGGAATTGGGCTTTAAAGGGGTTATCCGAGTTAACTTAACCTTATCTCTATGGCTTTATTTCTCCTATACATTAGTTTTCCTAAATCACTTACTGTACCTATCTTGTGCCGTTTCTCTGCTATACTAAACAGTCATGTGACCGCCCACGTCATCAGCTGTGACGTTCCGTTGACATGGAGCTCTCTGCTTGTCGGAGTGACTAAGCCATGTAAACGGAACGTCATCAGCCTGGGCCACGCCCCCACCTCTCTGCATTACAGTCCGTGCGGCTGTAAGTTGATCGCGCATGCGCGATCCTCACTTGTGCCGCGGCTACCTCCAAGTTCCTCCCTGCGGCTAATAGCTGATCGCATATGCGTGATCCTCAGGCCAGGCAAAACAAGCAATAGCTTGGGGCCCCGAACTGGTTGGGGCCCTGAGCTGGCCAAGCAGAGTAACAGTCAGAAGATCCAATGGTATAAAATATTCTAACCCCCAGGCGTTCCCATGGGGACGGGGACGCTTGCCTGGTTAGAATATACCATCGGATCTGAGTTTTTAGAGCTCAGTGAGATCGTAAAAAACTCAAATCCGATGGTATATTCTAACCCCCAAGCGTTCCCATGGTGACAGGGACGCTTGCCTGGGGGTTAGAATATACAGGGCGCTGTAGTGAGCTCTTTACTTGGATTATTACAGGATATCTCTTACTTTGTCTTAGCTCCGTACTCCGGTAATAGCAGAGCAGGCAGTGCGGGGGGCGGCGCTCACTCACTGTCACTGACGTCACGCGCCTGCTCCTCCCACTAGGCGGAGCAGGCGCGTGACGTCAGTGAGTGAACGCCGCCTGCACTGCCTGCTGTTGTTACCGGAGCTAAGCCAAAGTAAGAGTCAGAGACTCAGAGATATCAAAATAATAAGTAAAGAGCTCAGCAATGAGAAATGAAGTGACTGATTAGTTTATTAATATACTGCTGCTGTGAGCGTCGGGGAGGGGGATCTGTGGATGGCACTGTAGGGGGATCTGTGGTCTGTGGATGGCAGGCAGTGCCATCCACAGATCCCCCTACAGTGCCATCCACAGATCCCCCCTCCCCTAAACAGTGCCATCCACACAGATCTCCCCCCTAAACAGTGCCATCCACAGATCAACCCCTCCCACAAATATTCATGAGGGAGAGATGAGTCATTGTTGTTACTGCTTCATGTAAACACAGCAATAACAGAACCTAGAAAAGGTGTAAAGATCGTTCTTTTTTCAAAAAATCAAGCTTGACTAATGTATATGTATATCCTGATTAATTTTGTTAGGTTTTATTTTTTTTCCCATAACTCGGATAACCCCTTTAATAAAAAAACGTTGAACAAGGGTGCTGTCCGCATTTTTTGCAGCCTCATTAAAATAATTGGGTCAGCATCCAATCCACAAAAAATGCAAAAATACGGTCATGTGAATGGGGCCTTAGTGTTATCCAAGTCAGACAACGGAAGGCAGTTTCTTTGTTTTGTCAGGAATAATTTTACTTGTACCATCTACATACAGATAGGTAGGGCTGTTAATAGTTCCATTACACATAATGTAGGACTGCTCCATGGTGCTAAGGACTTAACAGACCATCTGTTGTTTGTAGCATTTAGTTAATTAATAGAAATGTCACTCACATTAAGTGCGGTAGAACGTGTTACACTTTGTGTAAAATCATGCAGGGTAGTCCTTAGAAGACTAGAACATGTCTAGAAATCCACTTCTAAGCGCACATGGCCGTATTACAGCTGTTATGAGGAGCCTTGATAGTGGCAGAAGTACATAGGACCTCTGCTGTACCTCAGTCTTTCACAGACGTGTGCTGTACGTGTTCTCCACGGACAGCACACGTCCCCATTCATTTTAATGTGTGTATTCAGACATCAGTGATTTAGCACTGTCCGTGGGTCATTGTTTTAGCACGGATCATACTCTATTTTGTCCGTGTACACGGATCCATCAGGTCCATTATAGTCTATGGGCTCGTGAAAACCACGGATGCAGTGCGGATGCCATCCGTGTTGCATCCGTGTTTTACGGCTCATTAAGAAGAGATGCTTTGAAAATTATTTTTCAGCTGTTCAGTCAGTGAAACACGGATAAAACACGGAGCAAAAGATGGACACACGGACCCAACATGGATCCTTCACGAACAGCTTCACAGATGCATCACTGACCACCTGCTCACGGATTTGAGCACGGACACGGACGTGTGAATGAGGCTTAAGTCTCCATTTTCATACAAAGGCAAGTGGAGATTTTTTTGTTGTTGGATTCTTTACAAATCCATGTGAAAGCGCGGCATGCTCCATCAAATGCACCATATTTATTAAAAGCTGCATGCGTCTTAATACGTTTCACACATTTTGTCTACATTTGATTTGAGCCATCAAATAACCGTTATAGGCCACACTGCCTCCCGCTAAACCATGTTCAGTTTTTCAATTTTGGTAATCACGTTGTAAAAATTGAAGAAAAAGAAAAAAATTGCAAAAGTTACAACTTTCTGCAAAATTCTGCTGTAAGGCCTAGTTCACACGAACGTGTGTGATCTGTGGCCGCAATATGCGGGCACAGTTCCGTGTGCATTCCGCATCACAGATGTGGACCCATTCACTTCAATGGGTCCGCAAATCCGGAATAGCGGAACGGCCGCACGGAACGGGACCCCTCGGAAGCACTACGGAGTGCTTCCGTGGGGTTGCTTCCCGTACTTCCGTTCCGCAAAAAGATAAGACATGTTCTATCTTTTTGCTGAACGGGCGGATCGCGGACCCATTAAAGTGAATGGGTCCGCGATCCGATGCGGCTGACCTACGGCCGGCGATCGTGCTTTGCGATCGTGCATTGCGGCCCGCAATTTGTGGCCTAAAGCTGTTGATAACACCCGTATCCCTCCCCTCCCCAAAGTATCCAAAATCCTTTGGATCATGTCTGCCAGGGTATGTAAGATTAGTTTTCCCATATTCATATGAGGGCAGAATGGTGACTCAGTGGTTAGCACTGGTGTCTTGCAGCGCTGGAGTTTGTATGTTCTCCCTATGTCTGTGTGGGTTTCCACCGGGTACTCCAGTATTCTCCCACACTCCAAAGACATTCTGATAGGGAACTTAGATTGTGAGCCCCATTGAGGGCCAGCGAGTGATAATAATGTCTGTAAAGCGCTGCGGAATATGGCAGCGCTATATAAGTGAGTAAAAAAAAAAAATTGTTACACTAGTGTTAGGCGATCCAGCAGCCTGTTCCATTTGACTATTCCAGCATAAATGCCGGCTGTCGACTGGACAAAAACTGCTGAAGTATTTGTCAGACTGAAGGTCAGCATTTATGCCGGAAACCGCGTTGGAACACATTATACCTGTAGTCAATGGTGACTCGGCGGTGCCAGGACATGTCTGGCAATTCTGTATCAGTAGAACTCTGGCAGGCTGTTCTCTGCCTGAACAGCCTGCTGGATTTCATAATGCTACTGTGGACGTAGCCTTAGGATGTGACACAGATCATACCTAGTCCTAACCAGTAGGTGGCAGTACCAGTAAAGCTGCATTAGAGGTGGGACAAAGCAAGGGTCAAAGAGTGTCTCATTTCTCTCTACCAGTGTCATAAGTAACAAATAAATTGTACACGCTATATGTTATCACTTACAGCCATGGGTTTTTCCAGAAGAATATGATATCCCTTCTTAGCAAACGCTATCGCAGGCTCCTAGAAACAGACATTAGATTTTTAGTTACAAAGAAAAAAGTGAGGAAACAAAACTGCACCAAATAGCACAGGTCATCAATAATAAAAAGCGGACAACCCCTTTAAGTGAAAGTCAGAAAAGGAAGAGGCATGGCTTTGGGAGGAGTGTGAAGGCACCTTCATGCTAGTAATTGGTGGGACCACAAGCCCCAACAAGTAACATCTTGGAGCCCATCTTAATTACAGGCCATGAGTGTGTGACAACCATCAGCACAACAAAGTAGTAGTACTTACTGGAGAGTCCCAGCCTCTTCACTGCCGCTACGTTCTCTTGGCAAGTGCTAATGCCCATTCTTTGTGCTGATCAGAGGGGGCCCATTACCTGGACTCCTACAAATCACACTCTGACGGCCTATACTAAGAATAGGGTATAAACATACCCAGCAGGCCCCTTTAATGCTGGGCATGTCATAGTGGAATGAAGAAAGGGTGAAGAAAGTCTCAAGTCAATTAATTTCGACTAGAGGAAATCTGCTTATTTTCTGTAATAATTCTCATAAGGATTACACTGCGGTATTTCTAGTGGGAAATTAAATGTTGAGAATATTTGTTCTGTGCCGTTAATGATGTAATGTTCTAGAATTATTAAAATAACGCTCTGTATTGTTACATGGATGAAGATATAAGATTTACAGAGATAGAACTATAAAAACTGTACAAAGTGCATACACAGTAACACCAGCGTACGCATGAGACGTAGGAATCACAATGCTTGCTCTAGGGTCTGCAGTGCAGGTGCAGGGTTGGGGGTTGTCGAATACATTTGTGTGCCATCTGGTTGGCATTTCACAACAAGAGATGTATTAAGGTCACCATGAGAGATATGAAAGAAAATTTGGCCTCCGGCAGATGCTCATGGTGCACCCAGAAAGAGTGCGGGGCACTCATTACACAGTCTGCTCCCTGCACCTGCTTTACAATCATGACTAATATGGAAGTCCACATTTCTGAACATATACCTTATGTAGTCTGTCCGGAGTTGCGATTATCACTGCTTCTGCAAATTTTTCAAGTTCTGCAGCTTCCCTCCAGTCTGCAGGAAAAGCATTTATTATGTTTGTGCTTTGTTTGTAAAAGGTTTGGTAAAAGTAAAGCGCTGTTCACACCTGCCTTGTTCATTTCCAATGTTTTGCTCCATCATAGGCAAAGGATAGCAGTGCTGGATCCACGGCATGACAGACATCAATGGTGCCTGACAGACCCTACTGGCTATAATGAAGTCTGAATGGTTTCTATCATGATGTCCGCCATTTTACCAGACAAAATAGCTCTACACACTGCGCTACATTGGACTCTTATGGAATCTGCAAAGAAGGCCCCAATTTAGATGTGAACGCATCCTAAACCTACTGTCTGCAACAATATAATTAAAGGAGTTGGGGAAGAATGGGGGGGTTTGGTAAACCTTCCCCGCTTGGCCGGAGCTGTAAAATGAAGCTTACTTACCTGCTTCCCGGCACTTGCTCCCCGCTCCTTCTCCTTCTGGCCTGCGATGCTCCGCTGTGCTCTCTCACTGTAAACATCTGGTTTGACATTGCCGCAGCCAATCACTGGCCACGGTGGTGACTGGATCCCCTTACATCATGACAAATAGTCACATGACGCAAGGGGATTTGGTCTCAGCCATTGAGGGAACCCGGGAGAGCTTTGAAGGCCAGAAGGAGAAGGGAGCCAGTCTTGGGAAGCAGGTAAGTAAACTTCCTTTCACAGATCTGGCCAAGTTGGTTGGTTTGCCAAAACTCTCCCATTCTTGCACCCCTTTAAAGGGGTTGTCCAGATTAATAGAGCAGTACTTACCTTGCAGATCCCCCACCACCGTACTGGTTCTTCCAGCTCCCAGTTCACAGCACATTGCCGCTGCAGCCAATCACAGCCTCTTGGGTACGTTGAAACTGGACAACCCCTTTAAACTCTGTTCACACCTGTTTCAGAGGATCCATGAGGAGCCTCACTCAAGATTCTGTCACATTTGATGAAAAATTAGCGTTGCAGCGCAGTTCATACCATGGTTTACGCAACTGAGCCATAAACAGTGAAGCAACCACAACACCTCAATACACCATACAGGGGTGGTCTCATTAGGACAATCAATGTTCTTATGCCTTGTTAAGACATAAGGACTTTATAGCAGGGGTCTCCCATTCATCGGAAGAGGACAGGCCGTCATTAGGTCTTTCAGGATCACACCCACAGACTTTAGGATACATGGTGGCTGGCAAAATGTTAAATCATATTGACTAGTGGTGCGTCTGAAGATGGACAAATGTCATTAAGATCTCTCAGGATTCGCCTGAATCTAAATGAAAACAGATCCTTCATAGCTGTCATGACTCTGCTATGAGCGGAAGGCATAACACTAGACTGAACAGAGCCTTAAACCAAGAATGTATGGATGAATATGGCTGCCTAGTCTCTGCAGATTTAAAATGAACTGGAATCTGACCAAGAAGCATGACCGGGGACAGTAGCAATGAGGCAGGTGAAACTGCATTGCAGCAATCGTCTTTGATCAAGAAAGGTGAGGAGCTTAGGTGGTGTAGCCTGTGGATATTGTTCACTCATGTTTCTAAGTGCATTTTGTGAATAAATTCCTCCATCTTTTCCTAGATTCTCCATTTTATGTTCTCATAGTTTTCATAGTTAAGAAAATATATTGCACTGTGAAGAAATTGTTACACGTCCACGCAAACAACATTACTTGTCCTAACAAGGTGCCCAATATCTCCAACTCCCCTAAATCCCACAATCCCAGCTGCAGCTTCAGTGATGATCCTGGCTGAAATGGAATCCAAGTTATAGCACAATGTTCAGTCTACAGGTAGCATTACACTGCCTGTTCAGACAGTGCGAGCTCCGATGGATGGTGCAGAGGCCAATGCAAGCTGAATATGTAAGGAATGTTTTCTCCCATTTTCTGTTCTATTCATTATCGGCGAAAAATCACCGAAAATAATGCGCTAACATGCCTGTTTGCTTGACTGCACACAGAGGTGACTAGGAGCAGCACACTATATGTGCAGGGTCTGTTCTCCTGAATGTAGATGCCCAATGGCATAAGTAGGTTTAGAGTGGGACCTGCCTTACTGAAACCACCTTGGCGCTGGTAAGCGGGCACAGATGTGTTTTGATCAAAATATATTGGCCGAGAGTCTCAGATTTTATCATATCAGAATGACTGCTGCAGCCAATCACAGGCCTCAGCAGTCACAATAGCGTCACAGAAGTGCACCATTCAAGCCGCGGAGGCCTGCAATTGGGAACGGGAGCAATCTGCTACCTGCTCCTGCAGGGATGACAAGTGGCTGGGAACTGAGAACCAATGGAACCACACATTTGGTGTGGATTGGATTTTTTATGTCCAGGGGGACAGGGGAGGACCCCAGTTGTCGGCTCCAAGGCCAGACAAACCCTTTAACAAATAAGTAATCATATAATATTAATCTGTAGCAACTGTTTCCACAACAATTCTCATTTCCATAAAACAAAATCCATTTATACATACCATCAAAAAATTTATCTTCATCTATATGATGCATCATCTTAAGGGTTTCTCTGGTACATGATCGAGGATCTGCAACTCCAACAATCTGAGGGAAAAAAATACATAATTAAATGTAGTTTCTAATGGGTAAATAATAATCGTCTGCTCAACATTGCAGTAGCCCCTTCACTACAGTATCTGGTGCAGCGACATCTATAGATGCTTTGTGTGTTGGGTAAAGGGGACATGGGTCACGATTTTGGGTCAATCAATACCTCCATACAATGGTAAAAGGCAAGAAAAATACAATGTATGTTCACTGTCTGACAGTCTGCCTGAATGCAATATGTATACTGTGCGGTATATACTACTTCCGTTTTGTACAGCTGCAACATTCTCAGCCACTGTGAATACCAAGCATGTCACTCTCATAAACGTATCTGTTAAATCAAAGGAACTTATCACTTCCTCTTTTTCTCTTCCACTTCTTGACATAAGGAACCGTTTAAGGGTGTGTGATATAGCGAACGCATTAAAGGGGTTGTCCAAGATAATTAAAAAACCCTGGAAAAGTCCTACGACAGCCAAAAATTTAAAAAAATCTACTTATACTCGGCCCTTCTCCAGCACCGTACTCTGCAGTGCTGGTCCAGGCCTCCTGTCACTGCTTGTTTAAAAACTGCATCGGTCGCATGCCGGCATAAAGCATGTGACCACTGATTGATGGCGGTCCCACACCCAAGCACATTGTACAGCAGCTGTGCATGGTATCGAAACAAAGCCCCAATCGCTTCTATGGGTCTGAGATGCGCCTAGGCCATGTGACCGATGAACATGTTGTCACTGGCCTAGGAAAAGCAGAGAGAAGGCTGTGGCGCTACTGTGCAAGCTGATCAGCAGGGGTCCCGGGTGTTGGACCCCCACTAATCAGATACTGATGACCTATCCAGGGCATAGTTCATCAGTATTCAAGTCTCGGAAAACCCCTTTAAGCTTTGCTGTTTTCAACTCCAAAAGCACTGAGTGAGAGCTACGCAAACAGTGTAGCACAGCAAGCAACGCACTTTCCGTAACATAAATGGCGTGCAGGTAAACAATGAAGAGAACGCAGCTCTCGCACTAGTGCCGCAGCCCCTTTAAACAGCGTGGGGGGTGCCGAGAGTCAGACCCCAGCCAATCCTGAGGATATTTCATAAAACCAGAATACCGCATTACAGAAACCGCATAGCTATTTCCGTAACTCAGGGTACCACCAGTTATATGCCCTGATTGTTTATGATTTACATTTTTACATAAAATTAAATTACATTAAATAACATGATTTACTGTATATGATTTACAGATTGCTTGTCCCCGCGTGGGTAATTCTGTATTGTCAATTAACAGAGGGGCCAACCTCTGGGATCCTCATAAACCTCAACATCAGATCAGCTGTGGTCCGACACCGGACCCCAGCCACAGCAATCTGATGTTGATGACTTATCCTGAGGATAGGTCATCAATACTAAAAGCCTGGAAAACCTCTTTAACCACCTCAGCTCCCCTAGCTTAAACCCCCTTAATGACCAGGCCACTTTTTACACTTCTGCACTACACTACTTTGACCGTTTATTGCTCGGTCATGCAACTTACCACCCAAATGATTTTTACCTCCTTTTCTTCTCACTAATAGAGCTTTCATTTGGTGGTATTTCATTGCTGCTGACATTTTTACTTTTTTTGTTATTAATCGAAATTTAACGATTTATTTGCAAAAAAATGAGATTTTTCAATTTCAGTTGTAAAATTTTGCAAAAAAAACGACATCCATATATAAATTTTTCTCTAAATTTATTGTTCTACATGTCTTTGATAAAAAAAAAAATGTTTGGGTAAAAAAAAAAATGTTTTGGGGAAAAGTTATAGCGTTTACAATCTATGGTACAAAAATGTGAATTTCCGCTTTTTGAAGCAGCTCTGACTTTCTGAGCACCTGTCATGTTTCCTGAGGTTCTACAATGGCCAGACAGTACAAACACCCCACAAATGACCCCATTTCGGAAAGTAGACACCCTAAGGTATTCACTGATGGGCATAGTGAGTTCATAGAACTTTTTATTTTTTGTCACAAGGAAAATGATGATTTTTTTTTTTCTTACAAAGTCTCATATTCCACTAACTTGTGACAAAAAATAAAAACTTCCATGAACTCACTATGCCCATCACGAAATACCTTGGGGTGTCTTCTTTCCTTGTGGGGTAGTTATACTGCCCTGGCATTTTATGCGTGCGAAGTAGTTTGAAATCAAAATCTGTAAAAAATGGCCGGTGAAATCTGAAAGGTGCTCTTTGGAATGTGGGCCCCTTTGCCCACCTAGGCTGCAAAAAAGTGTCACATGTGGTATCGCCGTATTCAGGAGAAGTTGGGCAATGTGTTTTAGGGTGTCTTTTTACATATACTCATGCTGGGTGAGAGAAATATCTCGGCAAAAGACAACTTTTCCCATTTTTTATACAAAGTTGGCATTTGACCAAGATATTTATCTCACCCAGCGTGGGTATATGAAAAATGACACCCCAAAACACATTGCCCAACTTCTCCTGAGTACGGCGATACCAGATGTGTGAGACTTTTTTGCAGCCTAGATGCGCAAAGGGGCCCACATTCCTTTTATGAGGGCATTTTTAGACATTTGGATCCCAGACTTCTTCTCACGCTTTAGGGCCCCTAAAATGCCAGGGCAGTATAAATACCCCACATGTGACCCCATTTTGGAAAGAAGACACCCCAAGGTATTCAATGAGGGGCATGGCGGGTTCATCGAATTTTTTTTTTTTTGGCACAAGTTAGCGGAAATTGATTTTTTTTTTTTTTTCTCACAAAGTCTCCCTTTCCGCTAACTTGGGACAAAAATTTCAATCTTTCATGGACTCAATATGCCCCTCATGGAATACCTTGGGGTGTCTTCTTTCCGAAATGGGGTCACATGTGGGGTATTTATACTGCCCTGGCATTCTAGGGGCCCTAAAGCGTGAGAAGAAGTCTGGAATATAAATGTCTAAAACTTTTTACGCATTTGGATTCCGTGAGGGGTATGGTGAGTTCATGTGAGATTTTAATTTTTGACACAAGTTAGTGGAATATGAGACTTTGTAAGAAAAAAAATAATAATTTCCGCTAACTTGGGCCAAAAAAATGTCTGAATGGAGCCTTACAGGGGGGTGATCAATGACAGGGGGGTGATCAATGACAGGGGGGTGACCAGGGAGTCTATATGGGGTGATCACCCCCCTGTCGTTGATCTCCCCCCTATAAGGCTCCATTCAGATGTCCGTATGTGTTTTGCGGATCCGATCCATGTAGCCGTGGATCCGTAAAAAACATACGGACATCTGAATGCAGCCTTACAGGGGGGTGATCAATGACAGGGGGGTGATCAATGACAGGGGGGTGATCAGGGAGTCTATATGGGGTGATCACCCCCGTCATTGATCATCCCCCTGTAAGGCTCCATTCAGACTTCTGTATGTGTTTTGCGGATCCGATCCATGTATCAGTGGATCCGTAAAAATCATACGGACGTCTGAATATAGCCTTACAAGGGGGTGATCAATGACAGGGGGGTGATCAATGACAGGGGGGTGATCAGAGGGTCTATATGGGGTGATCAGGGGTGATCAGGGGTTAATAAGGGGTTAATAAGTGACATGGGGGGGTGTAGTGTAGTGGTGTTTGGTGCTACTTATTACTGAGCTACCTGTGTCCTCTGGCAGGCTGGAGATCCACTCGCTTACCTTCCGATCCTGTGAACGCGCGCGCCTGTGTGCGCGTGTTCACAGGAAATCTCGCGTCTCGCGAGAGGACGCGTATATGCGTCCAGGAGGAATGAATCAACCACCTCCAGGACGCGTCGCTGCGTTCGGCGGTCCGAAGGTGGTTAAGGGCCCTTTACCCTGCCCGATATTCAGGCAAATTATAGCAAACAAGCGTGTAAAGGGCCCCTAAATCATAATTTGCCGGTGGCAGATCATGCTATCTAAACAGCCTCTGCTGTCGGCAAACGAGTCTGTATGGGAATGAGCGATGGCATTAGTGATCATTACTGCCCATGCTCTGGAGGAGATCTCTGCATGTAATAGCAGCAGTGTCCTTCCCTTACGCTGGGTTCACACCAGAGCGTTCAGAAAGGAGCGCTCTGTATGCGCGATTGTACGGGCGTTTACAAGTGAACACACATTGTCGCGCGTTCCCGAAAGTCTATGTACGGGAACGCGCGACAAACGCCCAAAAAAAACGCTCATGTACTTGTTTGAGCGTCGGGCGTTTTACAGCGCGATCGTACGCGCTGTAAAACGCCCAGGTGAGAACCATTCCCATAGGGAAGCATTGGTTTCTCCTTGTTGAGCGTTTTACAGCGCGTAGGAACGCGCTGTAAAACACTCAGGTCTGAACTGAGCCTAATGATCAGGCGACTGTCAGGAACGCTTCCCTCCTAACAATCGCTTGCTACATCGGGCTATGTAAAGGGGCCTTTAGTCACCAGGATAAGCAATCACTGTCCGTTCTTCACAGAGCTACATGGAAACACTGGAAATAACCAAACATGCTAATTTGATTACTTCTGTCAGCCCCACTCACTGCAAATCCTAATGGATTGTTCTAATTTGTGTGTCAATAAACCAAGGTTGTTACTTAGCAACACGTGCAGGGAGGCCATGGGCGACAACACACTCTCTGCATGACTTTATGGGAACGCACCACAAGTACTTTCACCCATGGCATTTGACAGATAACGATGACCTCCGATTCTAAGGGAAGAAAATGAAAACGATGTGGTACAGAGAGATCCCTCTTGCAGGAGCATTATGGAACGCTCGATCAGTCTGTAACAAACTGTCTTACATTCATGATCTCATCATCTAACGAAAACTTTCCCTTCTGGGTTTAAAGGGGTTCTGCAGTTTGTTTAAACTGATGATCTATCCTCTGGAACAAGTGGATTAAGGTGAGTTAAATTATTTTATTTTTATTTTTTAACCCCTCCAGCCCAATGGTACTATGCATTCTGTATTAAGAATGCTATTATTTTCCCTTATAACCATGTTATAAGGGAAAATAATAATGATCGGGTCTCCATCCCGATCATCTCCTAGCAACCGTGCGTGAAAATCACACCGCATCCGCACTTGCTTGCGGATGCTTGCGATTTTCATGCAGCCCCATTCACTTCTATGGGGCCTGCATTGCGTGGAAAACGCACAAAGAGTAGCATGCTGCGATTTTCACGCAACGCACAAGTGATGCGTGAAAATCACCGCTCATCTGCACAGCCCCATAGAAATGAATGGGTCCAGATTCAGTGCGGGTGCAATGCGTTCACCTCACGCATTGCACCCGTGTGGAAATCTCACCCGTGTCAAAGAGGCCTTAGGGTAGTAATACTAGTATATTTTAATACAAAACGAGCAGACTGATGTGATGATGTTAAAAGCTCTGTCACTAAAATCCAGGTGACAGAATCCCTTTAAGAGGAGTATTTTACTCTTCTGCAAAAAAATGTAGTGCGACCTCTGACAATAAGTACAGCTCTGGACTCTGCTGCCCCCCTCACACACAACAAAACCCAAAAACTCAACAGACAACCCTGGCACACCAGCCTGACCAAAAAACTAAAACAAGCTTCCAGGGCTGCAGAGCGGCGATGGAAGAAATCCCATTCTAAGGATCACTTCACCACATACAGTCGTGGCCAAAAGTTTTGAGAATTACATAAATATTGGAAATTGGAAAAGTTGCTGCTTAAGTTTTTATAATAGCAATTTGCATATACTCCAGAATTTTATGAAGAGTGATCAGATGAATTGCATAGTCCTTCTTTGCCATGAAAATTAACTTAACCCCAAAAAAAACCTTTCCACTGCATTTCATTGCTGTCATTAAAGGACCTGCTGAGATCATTTCAGTAATCGTCTTGTTAACTCAGGTGAGAATGTTGACGAGCACAAGGCTGGAGATCATTAGGTCAGGCTGATTGGGTTAAAATGGCAGACTTGACATGTTAAAAGGAGGGTGATGCTTGAAATCATTGTTCTTCCATTGTTAACCATGGTGACCTGCAAAGAAACGCGTGCAGCCATCATTGTGTTGCATAAAAATGGCTTCACAGGCAAGGATATTGTGGCTACTAAGATTGCACCTCAATCAACAATTTATAGAATCATCAAGAACTTCAAGGAAAGAGGTTCAATTCTTGTTAAGAAGGCTTCAGGGCGTCCAAGAAAGTCCAGCAAGCGCCAGGATCGTCTCCTAAAGAGGATTCAGCTGCGAGATCGGAGTGCCACCAGTGCAGAGCTTGCTCAGGAATGGCAGCAGGCAGGTGTGAGCGCATCTGCACGCACAGTGAGGCGAAGACTTTTGGAAGATGGCCTGGTGTCAAGAAGGGCAGCAAAGAAGCCACTTCTCTCAAAAAAAAACATCAGGGACAGATTGATCTTCTGCAGAAAGTATGGTGAATGGACTGCTGAGGACTGGGGCAAAGTCATATTCTCCAATGAAGCCTCTTTCCGATTGTTTGGGGCATCTGGAAAAAGGCTTGTCCGGAGAAAAAAATGTGAGCGGTGTCATGCCAACAGTAAAGCATCCTGAGACCATTCATGTGTGGGGTTGCTTCTCATCCAAGGGAGTGGGCTCACTCACAATTTTGCCCAAAAACACAGCCATGAATAAAGAATGGTACCAAAACACCCTCCAACAGCAACTTCTTCCAACAATCCAACAACAGTTTGGTGAAGAACAATGCATTTTCCAGCACGATGGAGCACCGTGCCATAAGGCAAAAGTGATAACCAAGTGGCTCGGGGACCAAAACGTTGACATTTTGGGTCCATGGCCTGGAAACTCCCCAGATCTTAATCCCATTGAGAACTTGTGGTCAATCCTCAAGAGGCGGGTGGACAAACAAAAACCCACTAATTCTGACAAACTCCAAGAAGTGATTATGAAAGAATGGGTTGCTATCAGTCAGGAATTGGCCCAGAAGTTGATTGAGAGCATGCCCAGTCGAATTGCAGAGGTCCTGAAAAAGAAGGGCCAACACTGCAAATACTGACTCTTTGCATAAATGTCATGTAATTGTCGAGAAAAGCCTTTGAAACGTATGAAGTGCGTGGAATTATATTTCACTACATCACAGAAACAACTGAAACAAAGATCTAAAAGCAGTTTAGCAGCAAACTTTGTGAAAACTAATATTTGTGTCATTCTCAAAACTTTTGGCCATGACTGTACAAGCAATCCCTTCTCATTTTCAAATCCTCACTCGCTGATGAAAAACAGGCCTACTTCTCATCTCTCATCTTCCCTGCCCACAACCCTAAACAACTTTTTAACACTTTCAACTCTCTTCTCCGTCCCCCAACTCCCCCACACTCACCTCTTATCTCAGCTGAGGACTTTGCAACATACTTCAAAACAAAAGATTGGCATCAGAGAAAGCTTCAGTGCACAGTCCCTCTACTCAACTGCTCAGTCCTCTTCTCCCAAAACCAGCTTCTCCACTATTACAAAAGAAAAACTTTCCACCCTACTCTCCAGATCACATCTCACCACCTGCGCACTTGACTCAATCCCATCCTACCTCATCCCTAACCTCACCACAGTGTTTATCCCAGCCCTAACATCTCTTCAACCTATCACTAACCTCTGGTGCCTTTCCCTCTGGTTTTAAACATGCTACCATTACACCCATCCTCAAAAAGCCTTCACTTGACCCATCTTCTCTGTCCAGTTATCGCCCCATATCACTTCCATATGCCTCAAAGCTACTTGAACAACATGTCCATTCTGAACTGTCCTCTCACCTATCCTCCTGCTCCCTCTTTGAACGACTACAATCTGGCTTCCGACCCTACCACTAAACTGAAACTGCTCTTACCAAAAAGTCACCAACGACCTGATAACAGCCAAAACCAAATAACATTACTCTGTCCTCCTCCTCCTTGACCTGTCCTCTGCCTTTGACACTGTCGACCACTCCCTTCTGTTACAAACTCTCACATCTCTTGCCATCACTAACCTGGCCCTCTCCTGGATCACATAATACCTCACAGACCGGACATTTAGCGTCTCCCACTCTCACAACACCTCCTCGTCTCTTTCCCTCTATGTTGGTGTCCCACAAGGCCCTGTCCTAGGACCCCTGCTCTTCTCTATCTACACCCTCAGCCTGGGACAGCTCATAGAGTCCCATGGCTTTCAGCATCACTTTTATGCTGAAGACACACAAATCTACCTTTCTGGTCCAGACACCTCACTATCCAGAATCCCACAAAGCCTATTTTCCATATCCTCCTTATTGTACAGCGCCATGGAATGAAAGGTGCTTTAATAATAAATAATAATAATAGTTTTACCTCAATAAACACTTGGGGTGTTAGAGAAATGACAAGGCTGAAAGCAAAGGTATAAGAAGAGAGGGAGGTCTATAGAATTTGGAATGGATATTTTTGAATTTCTTATATATTTTTTTCTTCTCATACCAATGATCCAGGATTCTGAGCTACGTGGAGCTCTTTAGTAGCGGGCTAACAATAGGGTGGACTTGGCTCTCCCTGTGTGTGACTACAACATGTCCAGTACAAGGTGGTCACCAGTGATTTAGAGGGTTCCATCCGTCTATGTTCCCTGAGGTTGCATGGAATTTGTTTTATGCTAAGTGAACTAATATACTTTATTCATACTTTCGCAAAACTGACTAGATATTTTAGAATTTCCCTTTTCTTTTTATAAATACTACAAAATGGTTCCATCCCAGGGGCGTAGCTATAGGTGAAGTGGCTGCTTTGGGGCCCAAACTCAGAAGGGGCCCACCGAGGAGGAGGAGGAGGACTAAGAGATTTTATCGATAAACCAACCACGTTTCCCTATTTTAAACAAATAAGAGATTTTATCGTCAGGGCCCCCTCAACAGTATTATAAAATTACATCAGATACAGAGACTCTGTAGGAAACGGACAGAGAGGCTGCCGGGCCTGGTTTGAGAAAGTGATTTTGACTAGGAACAGGAGTGGGGGGTTGCAAAATTTGCTGCGGGGCCCAGTCATTTCTAGTTAAGCCCCTGTTCCCTCCACTACACTATATTAGGTTAGAAGATATTCTGAAGGTTGCAAAAGAACAACCACAAAAAAAAAAACTCCCAGGCTTGGTGAGCACATTGTGTAAATCACACAGACCATGCGGTTCTGTACAAGTGCGGACGAGGGAGCTCTCGTACTGTGTATCTTTGCTTTTACAACATCAGTTGTTATGTAAACCGCCTCGTAGATGAGAAAACCCAAACGAAAAACAAGCACCCTCCAAAATTAAAACCTGAGCTCTTGCCAATGCCGTTTTCTTTTTTTCCACAACCTTAGGTCTCTGTCTATAGTGGTATTTTTTTACCATCTAAAAATAAAGGCACAGTGATTGATGATGGGGAGACGCCCAAGTATTGCTCTCTACTCCAGAAATTCACATTGTTCCTTTTATAAAAAAAAAAAAAGTCTAGCGAGAAGGGACTGGCTGCAGTCTCAGACTGGTTCCAGCCAGATAAGTG
The DNA here is from genome assembly GCF_905171765.1 of Bufo bufo. Classification (NCBI taxonomy): domain Eukaryota; kingdom Metazoa; phylum Chordata; class Amphibia; order Anura; family Bufonidae; genus Bufo; species Bufo bufo. The sequence goes on from NC_053389.1 coordinate 122,740,839, forward strand.
CCTGCTTTATTATTATTTTTTGTCTTATCTGATATTGAATCACTCTTGCCTTGTTTTTCTAAAAGGAACCAGGAAGACATTTTTCTAATCAACAGAAAATAACCTTGTACGGCTCATAAATCTTTTTGTTTTTTGGGTTTATGCCCAGAAAACAGCAAAGGATATTGCATCATGTTTCTTTTTTTCCCTCCTAGCTAGCAACAGAGAACTCTGAGAGCTTCATATCCCTCCCACTAGCTGATGACAGAGTTGAAGCAGGATCCATTATAGCTCAGGAGACAGGCACGTATTCAAGAAAGCACATTGGAAAATTCAAGAAGACTCTGCATATCCAGGGGACGAGAGAGGACGCAAGGTGCAACTTTTGCAGAAGACTATTTTTACGATTATTTTGTCTTTTTTCATTTTTTTTAATTTTTTGTGGATTTATTTCAAAAGAAAAGTGAAGAGGTCATTCTATTGCTTTTTTTATTTATTTTTTAATGCTTCTATTACTTTTTAATCTACCAAGATTAAAAGCGAACAATTCTTATGCTTTCTGTCAAGGACTTGAATGATATTGGGCCACGTGTTTGGAAAGGTGATTTTGTTTATTCATTTTTGTTTTTACGTGCAATGTATTTTCTGTAACTTGCCAATATTATATAATTTTATTATTTACAGTGATTGTTTTAATAAATGGCTTTCACATCGAATTATATATTATTTTGTACTTAATATATAGGACACTGGTATGAATAGGTTAATATATTAAGGTAGATAATTCAGCATTAGACATTGGCAAAAAAAATGAAATTCTTATTTTTTTTATTTGATTTGAATTTCTGAGAAATTTACACAAAGATGTAAAAGCCTGCAAACACTCTAATAGGGAAGGAATGTGATCTAAGTGACTTTGATCATAAATTGATTGCGGGTGTCAGGCAGGGTCTGAAAAAAGCTGATCTCCAGGAATTTTTACGTAAATGTGTTTCAGGTTTACAGAAAATCACCAAACAATAGTCATCCAATGAGAGTCAGCTCTGTGGTGAAAATGCCATGTAAATGAGGTCAGAGTAAAATGGGCATTCTAGTGGCATTATATCGAATAACCATGTCCTACAGCATTGGTGGGCAGGGGAGCATCTCTGCATGTCCAACCTTGAGGTGCATGGGCTACAAAAAGTCTGGGTCCCAGTCAATTATGGGTGAGGACGAAAGGTTACAGTGGGCAGAGGTTCGTTAAAACTGGGAAGGTGAAGATGAGATATCTTCCTTACCCTTCAGCCAGTGGTGGTCATGATTTGGTATAGATCACACAAATCCATGGATCCATCCTGCCTTGTGTCAATGGTTAAGGCTATTGGTGGTGGCATGCTGGTGTGGGAAATGTTTTACCCTTTTCACATATTGGGCTCCTTGATACCACTTGTACATCATTTACATGGTCAGTATGGCTGCTGACCATGTTCATCCATGTGTGACGATCTTCTATGTCATAAAGCACTGATCCCACAAACATGGTAATGAATTCAGTGCACCCCCAGTGATTCCAGGTCACCAATACAGCACCTTTGGTATGTAAGAGATGCAGAGATCTGCAGCATGGGTGCACAGAAACTGTGTGATGCTTTCAAATCAACATGGGATATTTCTAGCACCTTCAGCAGTCCAGGTTGTCCTGTTCATAAAATGGGCTAATATTGAATACCACATCATTTATTACCATCTCACCAGACCCTACTATGAAGAAAACAAATGTAAATTGTAGGTCACTGGTTGGAAGGTGTTCAACACCATGGCCTCAGATATTACATGGAGTGAATGAGTCCCTCTGTGATCTAGCTTGTGGCACTGGCTGTACATCAGAGAGCTGAGATTCAGAGCTTGGCTACCTACTGGAAACCACCAGTATCTATGGCTCATGCACAAAAAAACTAGAAAGAGGAACATGAAACCTGAACCTGACCAATGGAATAATGTAAAATGGTCCAAGTTGTCTTTCCTACATACAGCCACCCACAGTGACCCAACGGGGGGCTGCCAAAGATACACATATGGAAAGAAGAGCGATAGGTTTTTATTACATTTCTATAGAAAATGTGAGATCTCATATCTATCCATCCATCGCATATCTATATATCTATCTATTATATATCTATATCTGTCTATACGCTGCCTGCATCTGTATATCTATCTATCTATCTATCTGTATGTAGGTCTATCTGTCTATATCTACTATCTATACCATCCATCTATCTAATCTATCTATCTATCTATCTATCTATCTATCTATGTATCTATCATCTATCTTTGTATCTATCAACACACACGGTAGACAATAGTGTGTAGTTACATGTTATCTGAGGTGGCGGCACGTCACGTGAGCGCAGAGCCCACTATGGAGAACACATCATCATGCAGACATACAGAGAGTGTCAGGGGCGCTGCAGGTCTGTGGTATGGAGCTGCAGGGACACTGTGCGCCGCCGCATGGTGCCCTGTCAGGTGCCATATGTTAGAGTTATCCCCCCCAGAAGCAATGCTCCTGCATTTGGCTGTCATTCTCACAGATTCTGAACGTAGCGGCAATGCACATGCTCGACTGCGTTATTCGGCTCCTCCTTACCACGGTCGTGCGGCTGGGTTTGAGCAGGACTGGATTCCCCCATTATAGGGATCATAGTAGTCAGACTCCCACCCATGTAACATTCATCACCTAGTCAGTGGAAGGGTAATACATGTTTGTGGCCAGAAGACCCCGTTAAAAGAAATAGGACTCATATTTTCCTGACTGTTGGGAAACACACGCAGTACAGTAGACACAGGGTCTGTCACCAGTAACCACGTGGTTTTCAGCCCGGAACAGTGTAAAAATAACCACAAAAGTCATTTTCGGAAAAAGTGAGTCAAGTATGAACGTTGAGTCTTGTCTTCTCACAGCAGAATAAGAGTCACCGTGAGGTAAAGATGAAAACCCAAAATGAAACTGCTGAAAGGGTCACGAAACCTAAATTACAGTCTCATAAAAAGAGCTGATGCAGCCGCTAAAGGGGCCACGTTCCAGCCCAATCTCACATCAGGGTCGAGAGATGCCACTCCATGCGGGGGTGAGAAAGTTGTCATGGCAACTGGTCAATGTCCAGTGTGTATCAGACAAGGGTCCCATTAATTAGAATAGGACCCTGCATGATACTCGCTGGACACGCGGTGGCTGTCTGGAAACTTTCCTGCCCAGAGTGCTGTTGTGTCTATCCACACCCGACATCAGATCAGGAAGGAGAATATGTCTGCACCGCCCCTTTAACTCCCCTGTATGTAAGTGACATGGAAATATGGCTGTCAGTCATACCATAGAAGAACATAAGCCTGCCTTCAGCCTGTAAGGTCAGCAACGTTCAGCACTCCAGCTGCTCTGAAACTACAACTCCCACTATGCACACTTGCTTAGGTGTTCTTGTAACCCCCACAGAAGTGAATGAAGCATTCTGGGAATTGCAGTATCGGAACGGCTGCGGTGCTGGAGGTTGCTGATCCCTGATGTAAGGGCTGATACCAGGGAACAACAGAGGACACTGAACTTCACAGTATGGCATCATGCACACGGCCGTTCCGTTTTTTTGCGGTCCGCAAAAAACGGAAGCCGCCCGCGTGCCTTCCGCAATTTGCGGAACAGAATGGGCGGCCCATTGTAGAAATGCCTATTCTTGTCCGCAAAATGGACAAGAATAGGACATGTTCTATTTTTTTTGCGGGGCCACGGAACGGAGCAACGGATGCGGACAGCTGTCCGCAACTTATGCAGCCCCATTGAAGTGAATGGGTCCGCATCCGAGCTCGGATGCAGACCCAAACAACGGCCGTGTGCGTGAGGCCTAAAGGGAATAGGACACACTTTTTGGTTAGTGTCTGATTGAGGTGCACTTCATACATTTCAGAAACAGGTTGCCGAGATGGTTTTAATCATGTATTTGCAGAATTCAAGTGAAAAGTCTGAAAGTAAATTTCCAGATGAAATGTCTGGAAATGGAAAAGATCTGGACAGTAGGTGATGTGTGGTGTAATCTGGCAGATCACCAGGAACTGCCTGGAATGAAATGACTCAGAAGAGCTGAACATGTCGTAACGCTCGGCGCGGCTGTGGGAACGGCTGTACTGCCCAGCGAGCAGAATCCTTTCCTTCCACCAGGGGTCATTAGTGGAGCAGTAATGGACACAAGCACTGAGCTTCCTGCCAGCATCCCTCACTTACAGGAAAAGAGCGTCCGTGATGTGACTATTATCAGCCTCTCCTGCTTCTCTGCATTTAGAGGGATCAACACTAATTGGATTCATGTTATTTTTTCTGAATATTAATCACTTTTTTTTTTCCCTCTGCTACTCAGTAATAATGATCTTCCTAGTTTTCCAGTAAAAAAACAAGAGTATTTTCCAACGTAGAGGATTTTATTACTGCAGATCCGGTGGTGGATTTCACAACAAATCCACAGCAAAATCCACTTGTGTAAAATGCATTTGTGGTGAATTTCACTATGGATTTCACCCCTCGCCACTGAAAAGAATTAAATCAGCAGTGAAGATCTGCAGCAGGAATTAACAAGCCGTTGATTTAAACAGAATCTATCAGCAGTTTTGTACCTATGACACTGGCTGACCTGTTACATGTGCACTTGGCAGCTGAAGGCATCTGTGTTGGTCCCATGTTCATATGTGCCCGCATTTCTGAGAAAAATGATGTTTTATTACACTGCGTGCAGAATTATTAGGCAAATGAGTATTTTGACCACATCATCCTCTTTATGCATGTTGTCTTACTCCAAGTTGTATAGGCTCGAAAGCCTACTACCAATTAAGCATATTAGGTGATGTGCATCTCTGTAATGAGAAGGGGTGTGGTCTAATGACATCAACACCCTATATTAGGTGTGCATAATTATTAGGCAACTTCCTTTCCTTTGGCAAAATGGGTCAAAAGAAGGACTTGACAGGCTCAGAAAAGTCAAAAATAGTGAGATATCTTGCAGAGGGATGCAGCACTCTTAAAATTGCAAAGCTTCTGAAGCGTGATCATCGAACAATCAAGCGTTTCATTCAAAATAGTCAACAGGGTCGCAAGAAGCGTGTGGAAAAACCAAGGCGCAAAATAACTGCCCATGAACTGAGAAAAGTCAAGCGTGCAGCTGCCAAGATGCCACTTGCCACCAGTTTGGCCATATTTTAGAGCTGCAACATCACTGGAGTGCCCAAAAGCACAAGGTGTGCAATACTCAGAGACATGGCCAAGGTAAGAAAGGCTAAAAGACGACCACCACTGAACAAGACACACAAGCTGAAACGTCAAGACTGGGCCAAGAAATATCTCAAGACTGATTTTTCTAAGGTTTTATGGACTGATGAAATGAGAGTGAGTCTTGATGGGCCAGATGGATGGGCCCGTGGCTGGATTGGTAAAGGGCAGAGAGCTCCAGTCCGACTCAGACGCCAGCAAGGTGGAGGTGGAGTACTGGTTTGGGCTGGTATCATCAAAGATGAGCTTGTGGGGCCTTTTCGGGTTGAGGATGGAGTCAAGCTCAACTCCCAGTCCTACTGCCAGTTTCTGGAAGACACCTTCTTCAAGCAGTGGTACAGGAAGAAGTCTGCATCCTTCAAGAAAAACATGATTTTCATGCAGGACAATGCTCCATCACACGCGTCCAAGTACTCCACAGCGTGGCTGGCAAGAAAGGGTATAAAAGAAGAAAATCTAATGACATGGCCTCCTTGTTCACCTGATCTGAACCCCATTGAGAACCTGTGGTCCATCAAATGTGAGATTTACAAGGAGGGAAAACAGTACACCTCTCTGAACAGTGTCTGGGAGGCTGTGGTTGCTGCTGCACGCAATGTTGATGGTGAACAGATCAAAACACTGACAGAATCCATGGATGGCAGGCTTTTGAGTGTCCTTGCAAAGAAAGGTGGCTATATTGGTCACTGATTTGTTTTTGTTTTGTTTTTGAATGTCAGAAATGTATATTTGTGAATGTTGAGATGTTATATTGGTTTCACTGGTAAAAATAAATAATTGAAATGGGTATATATTTGTTTTTTGTTAAGTTGCCTAATAATTATGCACAGTAATAGTCACCTGCACACACAGATATCCCCCTAAAATAGCTAAAACTAAAAACAAACTAAAAACTACTTCCAAAAATATTCAGCTTTGATATTAATGAGTTTTTTGGGTTCATTGAGAACATGGTTGTTGTTCAATAATAAAATTAATCCTCAAAAATACAACTTGCCTAATAATTCTGCACTCCCTGTATATGCAAATGAGCCTCTAGGAGCAACGGGGACGTTACCTATGATCACGTTTACACTTCCTGGCCCTGTAAGGCCATTGACATGTCCGCAACTGTTTTGCGTTCCACAAATTGCGGGTCCGCAAAACACGGGCAAAGGCCATGTGCGTTCCGCATTTTGCGGACCGCACATCTCCGGCACTATAAAAGAAAAGCATTTTCATTTCCGTAGCCTCCATACACTTAGGACATGTGACAGGAATTTCTCCCTTCATCAGTTGGTGAAATGAAGCATCAGTTAACACCCAGACAAAAGGTGAGACACAATCTTGTCCGAGATTTCTTGCGCAGGGCCTCTTTCAGAATCGCACAGCATTCTGATATGATTTATAATGCTGTGTGTATCAGCCTGACCTTGCTTTTACAAAATAAGGCCCTGGAAAAAATGTGGATCGGATGCAGACCCTTTCATTTTAATGGGGACCACAAAAAATGCACACAGCACACTGTCTGCATCCATATATCCATTCAGCACTCACATCCATAATTTGCGGAATGCAAAACTGACACGGTTGTGTGAATGGGGCCCTATACTGACATAATACTCTCAGTATGAAGCTTCATGCACACGACCGTTCTTTTTTTAAGGTCCGCAAAAACGGAGTCCGTAGGTCCGTGATCCGTGACCGTTTTTTCGTCCGTGGGTCTTCCTTGATTTTTGGAAGATCCACGGACATGAAAAAAAAGTCGTTTTGGTGTCCGCCTGGCCGTGCAGAGCTAAACGGATCCGTCCTGAATTACAATGTAAGTCAATGGGGACGGATCCGTTTGACGTTGACACAATATGGTGCAATTGCAAACAGATCCGTCCCCCATTGACTTTCAATGTAAAGTCAGGAGTCCCTTTTATACCATCTGATCAGAGTTTTCTCCAATCCGATGGTATATTTTAGCTTGAAGCGTCCCCATCACCATGGGAACGCCTCTATGTTAGAATATACCATCGGATTTGAGTTAGATCGTCAAAACTTATATCCGACAGTATATTCTAACACAGAGGCGTTCCCATAGTGATGGGGACGCTTCAAGTTAGAATATCCTACGAACTGTGTACATGACTGCCCCCTGCTGCCTGGCAGCACCCGATCTCTTACAGGGGGCTGTGATCCGCACAATTAACCCTTTAGGTGCGGATCTGCGTTCCGTCTGTGTGAAAGTTGCCAACGGCCACGGATCACGGACGCGGATGCCAATCTTGTGTGCATCCATGTTTTTTCACGGACCCATTGACTTGAATGGGTCCGTGAACCGTTGTCTGTCAAAAAAATAGGACAGGTCATATTTTTTTGACGGACAGGAAACACGGATCACGGCCGCAGATGAACAACGGTGCATTTTCCGAGTTTTCAACTGACCCATTGAAAGTCAATGGGTCCGCAGAAAATCACGGAAAACGGTCATGTGCATGAGGCCTAATTCTGTAGAAGTAAGCCATGCAGAAATACACAGCATTATAAATCATTATAATGCCGTGTGAGCCTGTGAAAAGAGCAGTGTCCATAATGGGAAATCACGCTTCCACACGGAGTGTGTTTTCCACACTAGACACGCTCGTCTGAAAGAGGCCTTAGGGTAGTTTTTCACAGGACAAAAGGGGAGAAGCATAAAGAGCACCAATCTATATATATATAAAGATGTATGTATGTATGTATGTATGTTCCGCAATCACTCAAAAAAGCAACTATCGATTTCAACAAAACTTGGTATACACATCCCTTGCTACCTGGAAAGAAATCTTGTGGGGGTCACAGCTCTCTAGGACGGACCGTTCCTGAGATATTCCCAAAAAATGACCTGCATTAGCCAATACAAGCCCGCAAATCTTTCTCTTTATATCCCAACTGCCATACACACGGTCACATGTCCCTTATCAGCCAATAGAAGCTCGGAGTGAGGCCCTTAGTCTCCACATACACACAGTTTTACTCCAGGTTTCCATTACAACCCAGCCATTTTTCTTCACTGCTGTAGGTCAGCTTTAGGCTAGGGCTACACGACAACATGTGTCACGCGTCAAATTTTGTCGCACCAATGTCGCGCAAGAATTGGATGGATTTTTCTGTGACTGTCTCGTCACAGTCGGAGCATGTCGCAGTGCGACACCATAGCCTATTATTATAAAAATTGATGCATGACATTGGTGCGACAAAATTTAGAGCGACACATTTCGTCATGTAGCCCTAGCATTAAAGGGGCAGGCACTGTGAAGGTCACTGTTAAAGGGAAGTTCACTGTGGATGTTACTGTCAAGGGGGCAGGCCGCTGTGGAGGTCACTGTTAAAGGGGCTGACACTGGGGAGGTCACTGTTAAGGGGGCAGAGGCCACTATTAAAGGGGCAACTGCTGTGGAGGTCACTGTTAAGACAGCAGGGTACTGTGAGGTCACTGTTAAGGCAGCGGGGTACTGTGGAGGTCACTGTTAAGGGAGCGGGCCCCTGAGGAGGTCTCTGTCAAGGTAGTGGGGTGCTGTGAAAATCAATGTTAAAGGGGCGGGCTGCTGTGAAGGTCAAAGTTAAGGGGATGGGCTGCTGTTGGGTTACCATTTTAAAGTGGCGGAGCACAGTGGGGGGGTCAGTGTTAAGGGGCGGGGTACTGTAGAGGTCACTGTTATGGGGGATACTGTCGATATCTTTTAACTAAATGAAATAGATGAAATATACCCGTGCAATGCCGGGTCCTTCTGCTAGTAAACAATAAAACAAGTCAAATGGCACATATTAAAAGAAACTTCACACCAACCAACAGAATGGGGAACGATCTTTACTACAACTGTTCCTCCCCCATGCAGCTTACATCATGTCGCAACATCCGTCTCCCCAATCAATCACTTGTGTAAAAGGGCCTTAACATTCTGTAAATTTGGGACCTTCTATTTCATCATATTCAAAAACCATAATGAGAGATATGAAAAAAGATATAAGACCAGCTTTAAAGGGGTTCTCTGGATAGGTCATCAATATCAGATCGGCGGGAGTCCGACACTCGGCACCCCCGCCGATCAGCTGGTTGAAGAGAAGGTGAGCGCAGGGCGGGTGCCGTCTCCCTTCTCTCTTCCTGCTATGTCTATGGCAAGCACGAAGAGAGAAGAGAGACAGCACACACCTTTATTTCATACAGCTGATCAGCGGGGCCACCGGCCGCCGATCTGATATTGAGGACCTATCCTCAGGATAGGTCTTAAATATTAAAAGCCCGAAGAACCCCTTTAATTTATACAGCAACCAAGCTGCAAGTGTTCAATTTGCCTGTAGAGCCACCACAGAGGAAATGAAGTGTTACACAGAAATGAAGGGGCTGTCCGATTAAAACGGTGACATGCTTGTTCTTTGCAAATACTATTCGTAGGTGATCTCTCTGTTAGCTGCTATATAACAATTCTGAATGGTAGACCGACTCTTATGTTACAGGGTATTTGTAAATGGATTGTCTAAGCTGGCATTTTTTACAATGCACTGATCACCCATGCAAGTTAGCTCTCTTTCCAAAAAAGGAAAATAAAGCAGTGCCTCTGGATCCATCAATTAGAAGGTAACTATACTGAAAGTCAATGTTCCACCTTTTAAACAAGCCTTGAGACCTAATTTAGTAATACAGCCAAGCCAGTACCTCATCTGCAGACAGCTGTTTGCCTCTGATCTGTGTAAAACACAAAGAACTGGCTTATCTAGGTGAGAGGCCTTTGTGAGGGATCGGGGGGTACTAGCTTTCTTCTAGAGACAGCCTAGTAGATGTAAGAAGTCTTATAGGCCATGCAATGTCCTTCAGCCCTTCAGTTGTCTGCAGATGAGGTACTGGCTTAGCTATAATCCTAAATTATGCCTCAACGCCTGTTTAAAAAGTCAAACATTAAATTATAGGATAGCTACCTTCCAAATGGTGGGACCAGGGGCGCAGCTTTCTTTTCTTATTTGGAAATACAGTTAATTTGTGCACATTTTTCCCAGAGTAGCATTGCATGGCTTATAAGACTACTAGACCCTCTCCACAAGGAGAAATAGATCCTGATTTGACAGGAAGGTTATATGGCCACCTTTAAAAACTCCTACCTGCTACAATACAACACAGCCTGATGGCATCATACCATATTCAATATTATCATTCAGCTGGATTACTTTTCTTAGCGTGAGTGATGCAGCCACCCATTAGAACGCCTGATGTCTGGCTCCGTCCTTTCTATGCTGTACGTGATCTACAAAGCACCAATATCATTTACAATCTGGTTTTGTGAAATGCTTCTCTATTAACTCTTCTCTTTCCAAATCATTAAGAAGCCAGTTGCTCGTAAGATTTGTTTTGGAAACTCTATAAATAAAGAATTTATAGTGGTAAAAAAAAAAATACTACAAAACTCACTGTATGTATAATGTGCTCCTTTAAGTAGTGACTGGGAAAGCTGCCAGCAAGTCTTGTGGGACTTTCAATGTATAACCATTAACCCTTGTAAAATAGCAGACTGTGTCCTCATCTGCACTCTTGCAAAGGAATAGCTGAACTAGGAGGGGCACTAGGATACGCACAGGCAAGCCCCCTCCTTCCTAAAGGAAGTTCAATCACCTAGTCTCGCTGGCTTCTGAATAATCTCACACGTGGTCATCTCTGTGCAAGGAAATCTTTCTGCTGAACGTTCACAAACGCACACGTTGTGCAAAAGTCTTCCAGATGCATCAAGTATTGAAGGGGTTTTCCAGGTTTCAACATTACACTTAGGATTTCTAGCTTATAATAATTTTGGCCTTATTGTAATGGGTGTGGTGAGTTTATGGTGGGCTTGTGCTAACACAGAGCAGCTGACCTGAACAAGCAGAGCTACAGTCAAAAGTGGCAGACTGGGCCTGATGAGGTGGATTTCAGGCTAAGGTTGGTCATACACATAAGATAGCTGTAGGCCAAACACATCTCAAACAATCTCTCAAAACCTCTCCATAAACATGGATGTTTATTTCATCAGGGAGACAATCTTATCTTCTGACCAAACAATAGCATCAGTCATGTTGGATTTTCACATCCTCCTGTTTAGGGCTCATGCACACGAACGTACTTTCTTTCCGTGTCCGTTCCTTTTTTTTTTTGCGGACCGTATGTGGAACCATTCACTTCAATGGGTCCACAAAAACGGAAGTTACTCTGTGTGCATTCCGTTTCCGTATGTCCGTATTTCCGTTCTGCAAAAAAATAGAACATGTCCTAATATTGTCCGCATTACGTACAAGGATAGTACTGTTCTATGAAGAGCCAGCTGTTCCGTTCAGCAAAATATGGAATGCACACAGATGTCATCCGTATTTTTTGCGGACCGCAAAAAACATACGGTCGTGTGCATGAGCCCTTACCCAGACACCTGCTAGTAGGGAAATAGCTGGAGTTTCCCCATACACACAGGAGAGGCCTGAGAACTTAAAGTGGCCCTGGAAAACAAACTAAAAATGGCCCCATGTTGTAGGTGGGTCCAAAGTGACAGAAGGAGGGGGAAAACAGAGGTAGGCGAGGCCAGCAATACTGTAGTGCAGCACAAAATACCGCCCCAGCAGAACTAAATACCACAGAGCAGCACAAAATCATGCTGCCTCTGCTGCAGTATTTGACTGTATCACTGTCCTGAGGACTGCGATACAGCTAAATTCAGGAAGGTGAGGTAAGGGGCATACATACCTGATGCTCCTAGCATTACCGGCAATTAATGCGGAGAGGATCAGATCGTTATGTACCAGGTCAGCGGCTGCCCCACTGGGAAGGACCTATGGCCAGTCTGCCCCAGCATACACATCAGATTACAGGTCCATTTACATGAACAGCTTATTGGGAGAATTATCGGGAAAACATTTTTGTATTAACACTTAATTGTTCTATGTGAATGAAACATCCATCACATGACAATCCCACATAAATACAGGGATCTGCTGCCAATAAACAATGAATCTGTATGGGGATGAACGATCACTACTGTGATCGTTCATCCCCACACAGGGTGGTGTCTGACAATATTAATCTGATGTGCATTAGCAGCCATATGCCCCGTTTACACAGAACAGTTATTCTGTTCATCAGACAATCGTCCGAGTGTCTGATCAACATTTTCCATCAGGTCAATCAGGAGGGTAGAGCTATGCTTCACTGTCACATAATGGCTGCCCTCCTGATTAAGATAAGAAATACACTCAATGACAAAAAAAAACATAATGCACCAAGCAGTTGTTGTTGAAACTAAATGTAACTCATGTGTGAATGTAATGATGATATATGTAAGGCTACTTGCACACTTGCGGCAGTGTGATCCGGCGGGCAGTTCTGTCGTCGGAACTGGCCACCGGACCCGCCGATCTGCCGCTGACTGAAAGCATTTGTGAGACGGATCCGGATCTGGATGCGGATCCGTCTCACAAATGCATTGCAAGGACGGATCCGTCTCTCCGCTTGTCATGCGGACAGACGGATCCGTCTTGTATCTTTTTTCACATTTTTACCGATCTGCGCATGCGCAGGCCGGAAGGACGGATCCGGCATTCCGGTATTTTGAATGCCGGATCCGGCACTAATACATTCCTATGGGAAAAAATGCCGGATCAGGCATTCAGGCAAGTCTTCAGTTTTTTTTGCCAGGGATAAAACCGTAGCATGCTACGGTTTTCTCTTTTGCCTGATCAGTCAAAATGACTGAACTGAAGACATCCTGATGCATCCTGAACGGATTGCTCTCCATTCAGAATGCATGGGGATATACCTGATCAGTTCTTTTCCGGTATAGAGCCCCTGTGACGGAACTCTATGCCGGAAAAGAAAAACGCTAGTGTGAAAGTACCCTAAGTGGTTACAAAGAGCGAAAGAAGAATTGTACAACTGAAAGGAGGCTCTAGGACCCTGCTGACCGTCTCTAGTCTGGATACTAGGGTTGTCACGATACCAAAGTTTTGATTCGATTTCGATACCATGAAATAGTATTGCGATACTCGATACCATTTGCACAAAATACAACACCAAAAAAGCCGCGTGCATGCCACATTTTATAGAACGGCCCATAATAGAACAGCCCTATCCTATTTTTTGGGGGGACAAGGTGACTAAAAAATGGCGAATAGTTTGGACTTTTTCGGACGTGGTGATATGTACGGTAATATGTTTATTTTTTTATTGTTTATACATTTTATATTTAAAATTGGGAAAGGGGATGATTTAAACTTACGGTAATATTTAGGTGTTTTTTTTAACTTTTTTTTTCTTTTTTACTTTTTATTTAATAACTATTAGCACCCTTAGGGGGCTAGAACATGAGATCTTTTACCCCCTTGTCTTATTCACCCTAATAGAGCTCTATTAGGGTGAATAGGATTTTACACACTTACCACAGCATACCATGGCAGCCAAGGCTTCAGTAGTGTCCTGGCTGCCATGGTAACCGATCGGACCCCCGCGATAACACTGCTGGTTCTCCGATCGGAACTGCCACTGCACCACCAATGAGGAGGAAGGGAAGGGACCCTGGGGAGGTTGGGGGCGGCACACTGCACCACCAATGATTATGATTTATAATACCGGGGTTGTGGGGGGCGCACTGCGCCACCAATGAAGACAATTAACCTGTTAATACAAGTGTAGGATACGAGTGTCGGCGGTAGTTTCACATACCTGGCACCTGAACTCTATGACAAGGCGCAGCGATCCCCGTCAATTACCCTGTCATAGAGGTTGGGTCCCAGGTATGTAAAACGACCGCCGGCACCCGCATCCTACACTTGTATAAATAGGTTAATTATCTTCATTTATGACGCAGTGGCCACAGCCCCTCCCCTCCTCCACTCTCTCTTTTCATTGGCGATGGAGGCAGCACAGGGGGGAGGGAAAGACTGCCTCCTTCTCCACTGTGCTGCTCAGGAAAACATGGAATTGAGATATGGTTGGGCATGGAGGCATACACGTTCCGTATAATATCCAGCGGCATATTTGCCCCCAGATGTTGCAGCTGGGCCTGTAGATCCTGCACACTCATAGGTTGCTGAAGCTGGTGTCCTAGCTGGTCCCATAAATGCCCAGTAGGAGATCCAGTGGGAGATAAATCTGGCGACTGGGCTGCCAGGGAAGTGTAGCCGTCTGGCATAGACATTCCTGGGCAAACCCTTGCTGTGTGTAAATGAGCATTATCTGAAAAAGGACAATTAGAAGCCCTTGCGGCCGCAGGGTGTCCTGCACATATTGCTGAGCTGTTAGTGTTCCCCGTATCACTACTAGGGATGACGGGCTGTTGTAAGCGATGGTTCCCCAGAGAATCACACCAGCAGTTGGGGTAGAGTGTAGCTCTACAGCAGGATTGAAACGCTCTCCACAAGGTCTCCATACTCCAACCCGACCATTGTAAGATCCTAAAGATCCCAAAGAGATTAGTCACTAAAGATGACAAATAATGGGCACCAGGACAACAAATTTCCTTCTGCTAAGCGCCAGAAAATAGTCGGGCAGAGACAGGGGTGTGAAGGTGCCACCTGTCTCTGAATGGTGGACCATGAAACTGTGGGAGCTGCTCATGCTTTTCAGAGGATCAAGCAATACTCTCTTCTGGTAATCTGTCTGGTCTGTCCAGAGCCTGTTAACCGTCTGGGTGTCTTATGTAACCACTGTTTCCAACATCTCCTAACAGATAGGTCAGAACAGCCTAGATGGCAAGCAATTCATTGTATCTACAATCCTGCTTTTCTAAGTCCAATGATGTGCCCACGCTCAAAATGTCTTGGAGTGCATTCTAGAAGCATGTCGAGCAGTCAATGATTTCTAACCATTAGGTACACTACCCAAAAGTAGTCTCTGACAGCCTTTTTTATAGGGGAGTGGGGGAAGCACTAATAAACCTTCTTGTGGCAAGCCCCAGTGTCTAATCAGACTACACATTGTAGGAAGGTACAAGGGGTCGTCAATGATAGTAGGTATGTGTCACCGAGGTTCCTGGCCTCGGTGAAGTAAGAGCCGGTATTTTCATGCGTCAGCGGCAGCTAATGCTGATTGACACTTGTGCTATTTAGTATTGCTGTAAATAGCTGATCCCTGACGGCTCTTATTGGGAGTAGTCAAAGTTCTGGGTGGGTAACTACTCCCCACGTACCAGGCCGGGTTTCGACAGCACCTGGCTATCCTTAAAAAGGCAGCTAGGCTCAGCAGCAGGGAACGCCCTGTGTGTTGTGATCTGAGCCCTGTGCTGGGCTAAAAAAGCTGAGACCCGTGTGTTGGGAGAGCAGGCCACCTAAAGCCTGCATTTAGACTGCTGGAGGAAGAACCGGCAATAGGTGACGTTTTTTGTTATGCATGAACTTTCTACTCGGTGTGAACAAACACCAACCCTGCAAAGAGTGTTTTTTGTTTGACCTTATGTGTGAATAAACACGGACATTTGAATTACGAACTTGCACTTTGCCTCTGTACTGCACCCACTTATCCCAACTACCAGAGCGAATCACCACAATTGGTGGAGGATGCGGGCAAGTGCAGTGAGGCTGGCGTGAAGGCCGAAATATTTTCGTTTTTTCGGGCACGGTTGTATGTCTTACATCAAACCAGCGAGATTACAACCCATGTCTCTCGACAAAATGGAAGCTGTCGTGAAAGCCCTCGTGGAGGCTAACTTGCAACAGCGGGAGGCTAATAAGCAGCAGCAGGAAACCAACCAGCTGCTATTGCAACATGTGATGGCTTTACAAGCGGCAGGAGCATCCCAGAGCGTCCACAATGCCCGAAAAGCGGTACTTGCGGCGATCCCTAAGATGACCCCCTCGGCCGATGTCGAGACCTATCTGGCGGTGTTCAAAAAGGTGGCTGTGAGGGAGAAACTACCCCGAGATCAGTGGGCTGAGGTCGTCGCTCCGTTCCTGCATCCAGACGCCAGCAGGTGTTTTTCGACTTTACCAGATGATCAAGCGGTCGATTACACGACAGTAAAGGGTGAGATTCTGGCAAGACTGGGGGGTAATTGTGTTGGTCCGGGCCCAGCAGGTGCATCAGTGGGAGTTTAACCCGGCTGAACCCGCGAGACCTCAGTATTATGATCTGTTACACCGGTTGCAAAATTGGCTGCAGCCTGACGTACTGAGTTCCACTGCTGGACCGTCTGTTGGCTGATGTATTCTGGAGGGCTTTGCTGTACCCTCTGCAGCACTGGATCGGCCAGTTGTCTCCTGGTAATGCCCTTGAGATGGTCGACCTGGTGGAGCGCTATGAGGCTTCCAGGACTCTACAGGGGGGTTCTTTTGGGAGGGAGGCAGTCAAACCCCGGAAATCTCTACCCCAGATCCGGCGACTGGTGCCAGCAAAACCCACCCGGGATATACCACCTACAAACCTAGCTCCGATAGTCTGCTGGTGGTGTCAGAAGCCTGGCCACATAAGGGCCAACTGTCCCCATCGGGGCGAACCCATGGATACTAACTATGGCTACCGCCACTCCTTGTATGCCAGGAAGCTGTGTGCAACAGGTACCCCAGAGACTATAGGCAATAGCCACCTGTGCCAGGTGGAAGTGGGAGACACTCTGGCGGTAGCTCTGCTGGACTCAGGGAGTCTGGTTTCCCTGGTAAGAGCTTTCCTGGTGCAGCCTGCCGAGTATTCTGGCCGAAAAGTCGGGGTCGTGTGCATCCATGGAGACTTAAAGGACTATCCCCCCACTCTGGTGTCGCTGTCTACGGTGGCCAGCAGGTGGACCCACGAGGTGGCTGTCGCCACCAATTTATAATATGAACTTATAATTGGGAGAAACTTCCCGGCTTTCCCGCCAAAAGTTACCGATACCCTTAAGAGTGGCGTAACCCCAGTAGAGTAGCCTTGCTCAGGGGGGAGGTCAGAACCCTGGGAACCTGAGACCAAAGGGCCAGCGATAGGGGTGGCCGCCACTTCGGTGGAAGAGGGGGAGACAACCCCGCTGGGTGTAATGGTGTAACATTAGTATGATGGTTTAGTAAGAACGCAGAGTGCACCTGTCTTTGCAAATGTTATTATATTGTTATATTGGTTATCACATCCACATAATTGGTATCTTGTGTAGGATGTCTATTGTGGTACTTGTGGTCCGCTGCGGGCATCCTCCACTGCATGCATTTTTGCTGGGGATCGCTATTAGCAACGGGCTACAAGTGCAGGATTTGCTCCCCTGTATACACATGCACAACTGCATATGGGTTTGAGCACTTCCTGCCTGTTTAAGGCTACTTTCACACTTGCGGCAGAGTGATCCGGCAAGCAGTCTGCATGCAAACGGACAGCATTTGTAGACAGATCCGGATGCGGATCCATCTTACAAATGCATTGCAAGAACGGATCCGTCTCTCAGGATGTCATCCGGAGAAACGGATCTGATATTTTTTTTTTTTAACATTTTTACCGCTCATGCGCATATCGGAAGGACGGATCCGGCATTGCGGCACTAATACATTTCGATGTAAATTAATACCGGATCCGGCATTCCGGCAAATGATCCGGAATTTTGGGTGGAGATAATACCGCAGCATGCTGCGGGATTTCCTCCATCCAAAACGCTGTTCAGTGACTGAACTTAAGACATTCTGATGCATCCTGAATGGATTTCTCTCCATTCAGAAAGCATGGGGATAAAACTGATCAGTTCTTTTCCGGTATTGAGCCCCTATGACGGAACTCAGTGCCGAAAAAGAAAAACGCTAGTGTGAAAGTATCCTAACACCACGCCATTTTTTTCTGTGGGTGACTACTCACCACGTTCCAGGCCGGGTTTTGACAGTACCTGGCTATCCTTAAAAAGGCAGCTGGGCTCAGCAGCAGGGAACGCCCTGTGTGTTGTGATCTGAGCCATGTGCTGGGCTGAAAAGCTGAGACTCGTGTGTTGGGAGAGCAGGCCACAAGCCTGCATTTAGACTACTGGAGGCAGAACCGCTGACAAGGTGACGTTTTTTGTTATGCATGAACGTTCTACTTGGTGTGAACAAACACCAACCCTGAAAAGAGTGTTTTTTGTTTGACCTTATGTGTGAATAAACACGGACATTTGAATTACGAACTTGTACTTTGCCTCTGTACTGCACCCGCTTATGCCAACTACCAGAGCGAATCCCCACAACATATAAAAATTTGCATATCTGTCTGAGACATAACTGCATGCTGAGTTTTGCAGCAATGCAACATTTCTATCTGGATGTGTTTTTTTTTGTCAATGAGTATATTATATCTCTATTTTTTGTGCATTTACAGGGGGCAGTTATCATTACAATAGTTGCTCAGTGTAAACAGGCTCTTAAGGGTAGATTTATGAAGACTGGTGCAAGGAAATCTGGTTTACCTGCCCACAGAGACTGATCAAATTCCAGCTTTCATTTTCAAAGCTACTTTGGAAAATTAAAGGATCTATCTGTTTAGTTGCTATGGGCAGCTAAAACAGATTTCCTTTGCACCAGTCTTCATAAATCTCCCCTTCTATTCCAGTAGATAATACAGGGAATTAAAGAGGCAGTCCGGTCCAAAGGCTGGGACTTGCAGGAATAAACAGTGTCCTGTGTCCCCTGTTTACATAGAATGGTGATTGAGCAAGTAAGCTGCCTCTCTATTCAAAATCTGAGATTGATGAAGTTAGCCAAGCAAAGTACTTGGCCATTGTTATCACTGGAATATCCCTTTGAAGAGGATCTGTCACCACAAAATGCAGTGCAATCTGCAGACAGCATGTTATAGAGCAAAATGAGCTGAGCAGATTAATATATAGTTACATGGTTTCAGTAAAAGATCTAATTTATGTATTTAAATCTCTGCTTTTTCTGACTTCACTGTTCATTGAGGGGTGTTATAAGTAATTGATAGCATTCTCTGTGTAAGTGTATATAGCTGTCAGTCACTGATATCTGTACACAGGGGGTGAGAGTGTTATCAGTGATTGATAGCATTCTCTGTGTAAGTGTGTATACAGAGATAGCTGTCAGTCACTGATAGCTGTACACGGAGGGGGGGGGGAGTGTATTATCTGTGTAAGTGTGTATACAGAGAAAACTGTCAGTCACTGATGGCTGTACACGGAGGAGGTGTTATTAGTGACTGATAGCATTCGCTGTGTAAGTGTATATAGCTGCCAGTCACTGATATCTGTACACAGGGGGTGAGGGTGTTATCAGTGATTGATAGCATTCTCTGTGTAAGTGTGTATACAGAGATAGCAGTCAGTTACTGATAGCTGTACACAGGGTGGTATTAGCTTCACCGAAAATAGAGATATAAATGTATAAATTACAAGTTTTACTGAATCTTTTCCCATAAAACTATATTTCAGTCTGCTCAGCTCCTCCTGCTCTATAACATACTGCCTGAAGTTTGCACTGTGTTTGTGGTGACAGGTTCTCTTTAAGCTGGCTATAATGCAGGGACGTAAGTGGCAAATATAGACCATAGGCGCCTTTTCAAGAAACAAGAATGACAGATGTTGACCAAATGCAGATATCTGTTTAAAAGCTGACCTGCCATATTTTTTCGGTTGATGGAATGTGCTGAACACAGGCTTGGACTGGCCCAGCGGGGAGCCGGGGAAATCCTCGGTGAGCTTCCTTGCTTAATAGCTGTCTGCGATAAGCCATGCCCCCTGTACACAGTAGGATGCATGCTGTCTGCGATTCATCCTTAATGAGAAGGAGTGCTCCATACCAGCGCTGATTCATGGGAACTGACAAGTTTTGTGTAATCAGTGCTCCTGGTCAGAGTAAGATTGTTTCCACATGATCTGATTTTCATAAAATCGCGGCAAAAAAAAAAAACCAAGGCATTTTGCCGCAATTTAAGGAAAATTAGATAATGTGGAAACAGCCTTACTCTGACCAGGAGTGCTGATTGTACTAAAACATGTCAGTCAATAGCATTGACAGGATCTCCTCCAATGAGGCAGCTCTGCTAGAAGGACTGCTGCCTTTGTGATCAGTCTGGAGCCCAGCCCTGCTGCTGCGAGGGGGAGGAGCCTGGCTCAGAACCTGGGGACACAACTAGCAACACAGAGGGCCAAGAGGTGAGGAAGGAATCTACATGCATTGTAATTGGTTTAAAAAAGTGCCTGCATGTATGACAGTGTGTGTATGTAGGAGTACCTGCATGTATGACAGTGTGTGTATTAAAGGGTGACTGCATGTATGACAGTGTGTGTATGAAAGGGTGCCTGCATGTATGACAGTGTGTGTATGAAAGGGTGCCTGCATGTATGACAGTGTGTGTATGAAAGGGCGCCTGCATTTATGACAGTGTGTGTATGAAAGGGCGCCTGCATTTATGACAGTGTGTGTACGAAAGGGTGCCTGCATGTATGACAGTGTGTTTATGAAAGGGTGCCTACATGTATGACAGTGTGTGTATTTAAGAGTACCTGCATGTATGACAGTGTGTGTATGTAAGAGTGCCTGCATCTATGACAGTGTGTGTATGAAATAGTGTCGGCATGTGTAGAAGTATGTGTGTAAGGGTCCATTCACACGTCTGCAATTCTGTTCCGCATTTTGCGGAACGGAATTGCGGACCCATTAATTTCTATGGGGCCGCACGATGTGCTGCCCGGATCCGGAGATGTGGATCCCCACTTCCGGGTCCGCAATTCCGTTCCCGATAAAAATAGAACATGTCCTATTCTTATCCGCAATTGCGAACAAGATTAGGCATTTTCTATTAAGTGCCGGCAATGTGCGGTCGGCAAAATGTGGAACGCACATTGCCGGTGTCCGTGTTTTGCGGATCTGTGGATACTCAAAACACACACGGACGTGTGAATGGACACTAAGAGAGTTCTGCTGCTGTATCTATGCACAGAGCTTGGTTCTGTTACCTTATCTAAGTACTGAGCTTGGTATTGTTATGGCATGGGTGCACGTGGGTGCCCAAGTTCAAATTTTTGAGGCCAAACTACAGGCATGCTGTTAAAAAAAAAAAACACTTAAACTCACCATCCTATTGGATCCAGCACCAATACCCAGTTCGCTCCGTCGGGCTGCAGCTGGGACACAATGTTTTGTCTGCCACGGTAAAATGCCTGTGTACCGCACCTGACTGCTGTAACTAATCACTGGCCTCAGTGGTGTACAGCACCAAGGCCAGTGATTAGCTGCAGCGGTCATGTGCGTTATTACACTACAGCTTTCTATATAAAGGATTATTTTAAAGAATGTTGATGCAAATCGGAAAACCCCCTAAGTGTTAATATTTGTATGAAACTATAGGGTGGGCCCCTAGAGTCACTTTTACCGGTGGGCCCTTGGCACCCCAGTCCGACACTGGCTGAACATGAAGAGTCATTCGCCATCAATGAAGGTCACAGATCAGATAATAATAGGTGATTTAAACCTCTGCCACTGGCCTAAATGAAAGCCTTCAAACACCATACATGGATGACAAGTCGTTTAAAAAACAGGTGCCTATAATCTCAATGGTCAGCTTAACAGAGTCTAGCTTAAAAATCCAAACAGCAGAACAGAAGATAATGAACAGTAGGTAAGCACTACCCATAGGTAGGACCCCATAAGTGTATAAGCTATAGCCCGCTTGGTCAATCGATGTGTTACCTTCATTCTTTTGGGGAAGTTTAGATCATAGTACGTATAGCACATTCCACGACTTCCAGCCCCAACTATCATGACCGTGACACATTTCACGTCTCCTACATCAGGTCTTGGCTGAAAAAAGAAAGAGAACATATCAAGTGTCAGATGATGTAAATTACACATTCAAGCACCAAACTGTCTGGGACATATTATTATAATAAAACAATGTGAACCACAATGTGTCCATTCACTGACAGTAAGCAAAGATCAAGAACACAATGAAGAATGTAACTTTTGAAAAGTACCGTATTTTTCGCTTTAAAAGAGACGCACTTTTTTGGGGGGCAAAATGGCTGTGCGTCTTATAAAGTGAATACTAGTGAGCGCTTCTATTATGGAAGCGCTCACTGGTATGCTTTAGGTGTCGGGAGTAGGGAGTGATACTCACCCTTCCGGTCTTCATTCCTGGGGCCGGCGCTGCACTGTCCTGATCCTGTACAACGTCAGGACATAGCGCACGCACTATGACCTGACGCTGTACTCAGTCAGGTGACAGTGCAGCACGGGTCGGAGAAGACATGGGAGCGCGACTGCTGCAGGAGATGGAGAGGAGCCGCGGTGCAGGAGAGGTAAGAGAAGTTTTTAATTTTATTCTGATATGAGATCTGATGGGGGTTCTGGCAAGGAACTCTGATTGGGGGGTCTGACAATGAGGGCTGATCTGAGGTCTGACAATGAGGGCTGATAGGGGTCTGGTCTAAAATAAAGGGGGCTTATCTGAGGTCTGATGGGGGTCTCACATTGAGTGCTGATATGAGGTCTGATGGGGGTCTGAAATAAAGGGCTGATATAAGGTCTGATGGCGTCTGACATGGAGGGCTGATATGTGGGTCTGATGTGATGTCCTGATATGGGGGTCTGATCCGATGTCCTGATATTTATGGGGGTCTGATAAAAAAATATTTTTTTTCCTTATTTTCCTCCTCTAAAATCTGGGGTGCGTCTTATCATCGGTTGTGTCTTATAAAGCAAAAAATATGGTATATTAGAAAATATACCTTTGATTTCTGTATTGTCAGGCTGATGAATATTACTGTCCTAAAACAAAAAATTGCTGGTCACATTGATCCACCTGTCATATGTGTCCTCAATCACCAGCCCGCACATAACCACATTGCAGTATACCACAAGCGTGCACAACCTTTTCTAGTGCAGGAGCCACACTGTCCTATTGTTTGTATCTATTGTGTTAGTGCATGATTTTCTGTGATTTTTCTTTGATAAATGTAGCCTTGTACATCCGCATATTCATTTATTACATCGCGCAGGATGTTTTTTAACTTTTTCTGTGATTTTTGTTTAGTCTGTAGTGTACACTTAAAGGAGTTGCTTCTTCACGTGTGAATGCGCTTCTATTTTATCCTTGGAGTAGCATTTTTGTGCACTTTTGCCTCTCCTATCAAACAGACCGCCTTGATTAAAGGGCATCTGTCAGTAGATTTGTTCCTAAGAAACTGGCTGACCTGTTACATGTGCGCTTGGCAGCTGAAGGCATCTGTGTTGGTCCCATGTTCATATGTGCCCGCATTGCTGAGAAAAATGATGTTTTAATATATGCAAATGAGCATCTAGGAGCAACTGGGGCGTTGCCATTACACCTAGGGGCTCTGCTCTCTCTGCAACTGCCATGCCCTGAGTCTGCACTTTGATTGACAGGGCCGGGCAGTGAAAACGTCATCATGTCTGGTCCTGTCAATAAAGTGCAGAGTGCGCGGCAGTTGCAAAGAGAGCAGAGCCTCTAGGTGTAATGGCAACGCCCCCAGTTGCTCCTAGATGCTCATTTGCATATATTAAAACATCATTTTTCTCAGCAATGCGGACACATATGAACATGGGACCAACACAGATGCCTTCAGCTGCCAAGTGCAAATGCAACAGGTCAGCCAGTCTTAGGGGTACAAAACTGCTGACAGATGCCCTTTAAGTGGTACATATAGCTGTGCTTGCTCCTCCTCTCATCAGTTGCTGGATGCACACAGAGGTGGCTAGGAGCAGCGCACTATATGGGCAGGGTCTGCTCTCCTGAATATAGATGCACATACGACATAGGTAGGTTTAGAGTAGGACCTGCCTGACTAAGACCACCTTGGCGCTGGTAGGCGGTTACAGATGTGTTTTGATCAGAATATATTGGCTGATTTTATGATATCAGAGTGAGGGCTTAGTCCATATATAATATTTGCACTAGTGCATGACTTTCTGGCATTTTTATTTAAAAAATTTAGCCATGCACATCTTTATATTTATTTATTACATTGCGCAGGATGTTTTTTTTATCTTTTTTTTTTTGCCACACGGTCATATTGAACAACTCTAAAGGGCTGCAATAGAACTTAGGGTAGGCTCACACCTCTGTTTAAAGGGATTCTGTCACCTCTCATAACCCAAATTCAGATTTTAAAGCAGTCATGCTCCACAGCTTACTTTGAATCGGCTGTGCTGTTCTATATTGTAATCCGTCCAGTAGTTTTGCAGAAAAACGACTTTTATAATT
Source organism: Bufo bufo (assembly GCF_905171765.1). NCBI lineage: Eukaryota > Metazoa > Chordata > Amphibia > Anura > Bufonidae > Bufo > Bufo bufo. The sequence continues at coordinate 122,765,213 of NC_053389.1, forward strand.
ATGCAAATTAACCCTGAAGGTGCCCAGAGGGGCGTTATGTTCCCCTTTGTGTGCCCAGTAACGCCCCTCTTACAGTGCCCAAAACGCCTTCCTCCAGAATCCCTAACCGCCCACAGCGTCTCATCCCTCTCCTCTCCCTCCCTGGCGCCGAGCGAAGTCTCGCGCAGACGCAGTACCCACTGAGGGCTGCGCCAATGCAATTTGCTGGAGACTGAGGGAAGAGCGAGCATCGGACATCACTGGGCTCGGCGCATGCCCAGTGACGACGATGAAGCTCCTGCCCTCAGTCTCCAGCAAATCGCACTGGCGCAGCCCTCAGTGGGTACTGCGTCTGCGTGAGACTTCGCTCGGCCGTCAGGGAGGGGGAGGAGAGGGATGAGACGCTGTGGGCAGTTAGGGATTCTGGAGGAAGGCGTTTTGGGCACTGTAAGAGGGGCGTTACTGGGCACACAAAGGGGAACATAACGCCCCTCTGGGCACCTTCAGGGTTAATTTGCATAATTATAAAAGTCGTTTTTCTGCAAAACTACTGAACGGATTACAATATAGAACAGCACAGCCGATTCAAGGTAAGCTGTGGAGCATGACTGCTTTAAAATCTGAATTTGGGTTATGAGAGGTGACAGAATCCCTTTAACTAATCCAGCAGGCTGTTTCAGCAGAGAGCATTTTGCCATTAGGAGGATGGATCCCCTACGAATCCTATTATAGTCAATGGGCCTGGCAGTAAATGGCAGTATCTGGCTAGGCCGGATCTGGTGAACTCTGGCAGGCTTTTCTCTGCCAGAAGAGCATACCGGATCAGTTAAGCGTGTGAAAAAACTACCCTTAAACAGGTTTTACCATCTAACACATTTATAACATATCAAAAGTGCAGGTTCCACTTCCAGGACTCCCACCAACTTCGCCACAGTCAGCACTCTGGAGAAAAGGAAACCATGCAAACAAGTGACCCTTTTAATTGAAGATTACAAGTGTTGTGGTAACAGCTTAGCTTTTCACATAAACTACAGTGGTAAGAACCACATTCATAGACGGCCACCCTTCTGACGTCAAGGGAACTTATTCTCCTTATATATGGGGACCCAGAGGTAGTCCATTAGTACTTGCCCATCCATGCTGCTGAGCGATTGTGTCTAGATGGTTGGGGCTGCACAGAATGGCATCGTGGGCCACATGTTGTTCACCCCTGGTATATCAGGAGCAGGTTATGTTGGAATCGATCCATTGGTGTTAATCTAGTACTTGACTAACTACACACATGGCAAGACTGTTTACTTTTTGTGGCTTTTCACTTCTCCAGCACCGCCACTCAAGTGGTCATGTATATCCATATGACTGCTGCAGCCAACCACCGGCCTCAGCAGTGATGCTTACATGTACGGCACGGGACAGTGAGGCCAATAATGTTTAGCTGCAGCAGTCACAAGAATTGCTCCAAGACCAGCAGGGACCACCAGAGCAGTGGAACTGGAGAGGAAGAGCATTTCTTTCTCTGGGCAAAATCCTTAAGCCGATGACGTCTTCTCTTTCGGTGACGTCATCGGCGCAGGCGCACTGAGGGAGTGCTGAGGAGGCGAGACATTTTTGAAATGCTGACAGGGCCGGCCGGAGGAGGAGATCGCTGCTGGCCCTGTCAATCAACAGAAGGAGGGGGAGGTTTTCTGCGGCTGCTACCAGCAAGTAGACGCCCTACTTGCTGGTAGAAAGGTAATTAGCATATCATAAAAGTAAGTTTTTTGCTAAATCTACTGAACGAAAATTATTAATAACATAATGTATGGCAATATGGCAGGATAGGGATTATAAGTACACAGAAAAATAATAATGAGTTTAGTGGGGTGACAGAAGCCCTTTAAAAGGCATCATGCAGCATGATGATATTGATGACCTATCCTCAGGATGGGTCATCGATATCAGATTAGAGGGTGTTTGACTCCTGGCACTCCTGTTGATCATATTTGAAGGGGTCACAGTGCTCCTGCGAGCGCTGCATCCTCTTCAATGTTTGACTGCACATTTTCTAGATCAGGGATGCCCAACCTGCGGCCCTCCAGTTGTTGCAAAACTACAACTCCCAGCATGCTTGGAAAGCCTACAGCTATTAGGGCATGCTGGGAGTTGTAGTTTTGCAACAGCTGGAGGGCCGCAGGTTGGGCATCCCTGGTCTAGATTATAGTGGCGGTGCAGTGTCATTACAACTGCCCGTCCCATTCAAGCGAACGACACTGCACTGACTACAAGGGCCACCGAGTGCAGCTAAACACTGAAATGGAAGCAGCGCTTGCACGCAACCCCTTCAAACAGCTGATTGGCGGGGCAGCTGGGGGTTGGACCCCAGCCAATCTGATATTAATGACCTATCCGGAGGATAAGTCATCAATATCATCACACTACAATCCCTTTAACTTCTGTGGCTGTAGCCATAAAGCACACACACTATGCTGAACAGGAAGAAAGTGTGTACCTCCAATCTGGAAGTTTTTTAAATATAAATGGTTTATGAAAACCCCATTTACAATTACTGTACACTGCTGTGGAGCTACAACCAGCACATTGCATGAAAAAGCAGGAAAATCACTTCATAAAGTTTAGCCAAAATAAACAGTGATTTAATACTTACTGTATCAAAGTCAATGATGTCATTAGTCACCTCTTTTGGTGTCTTAGGTTCCTGAATCAGAAAGACATAATTCCTCATTAGATACAGCATACTACAAAATATACACAGTGCACACAGACCAGACCCCCCTGTTTAGAGACCACTGACCAGACATTCTCTGTAGATCCCCGTTTACAGATTCCAGACCCACCCTGTTAAAGATCTAAGACCTCCCTGTATACAGACTCCAGACCAGACCTTTCTATAGGCTCCAAGGGGTCTGAAGTCTATATATAAAGGTCTGACAACTGTATACAGGAAGGTGGCACTTTTACAGACCTCAGAGCAGACATTCAGACACTCACCTCTCCCCATTCCTGTGCTTTCCTCCACTCTCGGTCACTGCCACACACTAAGACCTGACAGTAGCGTACACAGGGCCTCATAGTAAAACTTAGTATGGCCACCCCATCTCACTTATATAATTTTTTTTTTTATATAAATTGTGTCCTCCTCACCCACTGTATTATCATGTGATCAAAAGTTTAGAAAAAAAGAGACTTAACATGACTTAGGTGCAAAAGAGAGTAAAGTAAAGTCACTGAGAGTCATCAAACACATGGGCGGGCTCCAGGTAAACCAGCGCCCAACAAGGCACTCGGCTGAAGCCCATATGATACAAAGGGGTGATGATAGCAAGATTTCTTATCCTGATGATGTCTTCAAAGGAGCTGAGCTCTTTGTTCCAAAACAAAAAAGTGTTTTCTAGTCTCCTGGCCCCTCCTAGCCCACCTAAAGGACAGTACTCTTGTACAGTTACATCATACTGCAGAAATGTGGCCAGCTATAAACATCACTAACCAACTATATGAAATTAAAGGGAAAGATCCAATTGAAACCTTACTTTACACTCACTTTACCCGATTTCCATTTCAGAAAAAGTGGAATAGGTGCTTTATAAATAAGGAGGTCATTCTGAACATCATGGGGGTCATTCACTGTCAAATATATGCTAGAATATTATAAAGGTTATTTGCACCGCAATCTGTGACTTTCTCTAGCTCACGCCAGGTCTAAATAAGAGGGAGTGATGTTGGCGGGAAGGGGACGGGCCCGTCTCATTTATCATTTTGTACGTCTGTTTTAGGAGTAGAAAATGGTCTAAACTTAAGCCAGCAAGGAAGCTAGCTTACATTTAGAACGGCCATCGGATGCGCCGAAATTATGTAGAGTCCAGCGCATCTTCATAACGCCAGTCTTAAAAATTGACCCCCCCATATGTCTCAATATATTTTTACCACACAACTGGTATAAATAGATTGAAAAATCTTCTCCTGCCTCTCTTCTCACAGTATACTATAAAACTGTCTGCCTGAAGTCACCACTAGGGGGGGTCCTCACTGCATAGGAATTTATGCATAAAGCACGTAAATTAATGAATGCTGTAAAATCTCTGTTCACTGAGCTCCCCTCTAGTAGCGGCTGCAAGAAAACCCTGTGGATGTATGCGAGAAAGAGGAAAGGAAATTCAGTGTCGACCCCCCCACCCCCCATTTCCCTGGGCCCCAAAGCTGTTGCATGGTGTGACTCCACCACTGATGTGACCTACACCATTGAGTCCTGACATCGCTATGTGCTAAGTGTACATGTGTGGCACCCATGAGACTTGCTATCTCTTCTGGGAAATAACCACTTTATCCAAAAGTCTCAGACATTCCAGGAAAGTTTGCAAGACTGCGGACAGAATAGGATGTCCACAAGGATTTCCTAAACACACTTGTTCATATTAGTGCACATTAAAGGGCTTCTGTCACCCGTCAAAAGTCATTTTTGGGCTAATTAAAATCCTTATAGTGCGATTATTCAATATATAGTGCTCTTACCTTTTTCTGTTGTTTAGTTTCTTTAAAAAACACACTTTTATAATATGTTAATTACCTCGCTACCAGCAAGTAGGGTGATAACTTGCTGGTAGCCGCCGCATCCTCCTCCTGTTGATTGACAGGGCCAGCGAGCGCTCTCCTCCTCCGGCTGGCCCTGTCTGCAATTCAAATCCCGCGCCTGCGCCTTACGTGCCTTCATTCGGCGCAGGCGCTCTGAGAGGAGGACGCTCGCTTCCTCAGCACTCCCTCACTGCGCCGATGACATCTTCTCTTTCGGGTTTAGAGGTGACGTCATCGGCGCAGGCGCACTGAGAGAGTGCTGAGGAAACGAGCGTCCTTCTCTCAGAGCGCCTGCGCCGAATGAAGATATGTAAGGCGCAGGCGCGGGATTTGAATTGCAGACAGGGCCAGCCGGAGGAGGAGAGCGCTCGCTGGCCCTGTCAATCAACAGGAGGATGGGGCGTTTTTGAAAGGAGGATGCGGTAGCTACCAGCAAGTAACCGCCCTACTTGCTGGTAGCTATGTAATTAACATATTATAAAAGTGCGGTTTTTAAAGAAACTAAACAACAGAAAAAGGTAAGATCACTATATATTGAATAATCGCACTATAAGGATTTTAATTAGCTCAAAAATGAAAAATGACTTTTGGGGGGTGACAGAAGCCCTTTAAAAGGGTATGTATAATTTTACAATCACTTATTGTTCCAAAGCATCCAAACAAGATAATGAAGCAACTTTTTTTTTTCAAATTTGTTTCAGTTTAAAATATTCTAGTGTTCTCCAGTTACATGTTAACATGGTCACAGCCTTGCAAAGCCAATGTGCATAGATCCTTTTGTCTATGCCTTATTTCTACTGAATTTCTGATTCAAAGTTAATCTTGCGTTCTTAGTCATCAAGTTTCTGGTCTCAAGTGGATGTTTAACTCAGACTGGAATAGCATTGATGTCTGTGAGCATGGCGCTGGGTCAGGGTGAGGTCTGTATGCAGGACAGTCTGCAGGATGCTTTGGTTACAGATAGGGAAAGTGAAGGCCGATGAACCCAGCAGAATGTCTAATGTGTATAGAGAGCTCCCGACTATTCCCCTGACAGATCATTTTGATCCCCCAGGAGATAAGCTGCCATCAGAACTTTCTGACAGTGGCTTTCTCCTCTCCACTGGGGTTACTTGCACAAAAAGGTTTTGAACTTTTTTTTTAATCGGTGGGAATGTGGATGTGGTTAGCCATGTTCATGAATTTTACTGAGACTTTTTTAAAAAGGCCATACCCCAAGAAAAACATGTAGCACTCACCATGAAAATGTATCCTAAATTACAAAAGCATTTAAAATACAGCAAGGATGAGAGGTGTATTGGCAGGCCATTTTGAGTTGTTACACGCTTCATCTTGGCTATGCTCCTTTCTTAGAGTATGGACTTATTCTGCTGAGATGTAGAGCACCGCCGGCTTATTACTCTAAGGACTTATGCACACGAAAGTGCCGTGTTTTGCGGTCCACAAAAAAACACGGATGCCGCCCGTGTGCCTTCCGCAATATGTGGAACACAACGGGCGGCCTATTATAGAAATGCCTATTCTTGTCCGCAAAATGGACATGATCTATAATTTTTGCAGGGCCACGGAACAGAGCAACAGATGCGGAAAGCACACGGAGTGCGGCCCCATTGAAGGTTTGTATGAATGCGCCCTAGAGGGCACATTTACTAAGACCAGCGTTTAAGATGCCGGTCTTAATAAACCCGATACCTGGCGGTGGATCTGCCGGAGTTATGAAGAGGTGCAGATCCACCACTGCTTCCTAGCTGTCTTACATTTAGACCATTTTCTGTGCCTAAAACACGCCTACTTTTTTAGACCTAGACCGGGGAGAAGTCTGTGCCAGAAATAAACCTAATTTAGGCGTATTTCTGTTTAATAAATTACCCCCTAAGTGTTTCTGTAAATGGATGTTTGATTGGGCTCTCAGTGGAAGAGTGTGTGTAGTGCCGACCTCCGTCTGGATTTTGACGTTTTAAAAAAGCTATTAAAAAAAGTTGCGAAGTCACCCAGTACAGGGCTAAGCCTCAAGCACGCGACCGTATTTTTGGTCCCTGTCTGATCTGCAGTCATTTCTGTGGGGATACCAAAAATACGGACAGCAGACGGATATCATCCGTTCCACGAATTATATCTGTTTTTCAAACAAGAAAAAGGCGTTTCAATAATAGGCGCCTCATAAATAGGGCATGTACATGACCGGTATCGATATTTTGCGGATCCGCAACAGACAGCAGACCGCAACATACATATGGTAATGTGCATGTAGGATTATAATTGTCAGTTTTAACATAGTGTGACATTTGATGAATTTGATAAATTTGGTGCAAAGTACACCAACGCAGACTCAAGCAAAACTAACAAATATTACAAGATATTTCCCCTGTGTGTTTGGCCAGCTTTAGCGCCCTGGAATAGGTCAGTCCACCCTATGCAACAGCTTACACAAATCAGTTCTGTCCTCTCCGAGTACCAACTTCTGTATCCTGAGTGTCATCTGCATTTCCACAGGGATCACTCTCACACTAGTCACTATACTGTCTCCAATCCGGGTGCCATGCTGTATGTAAAAATGCAAGATAGGTATCCTGCATGCCTAGCCTTCCACCAGGTCTACAACTGGACAAAGATGGGTTCCGAATTCTGGACTGCTGTAAGGTCCAGTCCGCCCCTTTGCCCTACAAAAAAGGGATAGACCTTCCTGCTCAAAAGGGGTAGCTACAGAAGTAAAGAACGCACCTTTCTTGTAAAGCCATTTTTATCTCAAGTTTGAAATAGTTTGTAGGTTTTATAAGCGGCAACTACAGGATGAAGATTTGCCAAACCACAGATGAAAGTGGTCTTTAACCTAGATCTGAAGGAAGAGGTGACCCAGAAACAACCCTTTGTACCATGCTAATTTCTAGCTGCAGGAAAAATACACAGTCACACTTCAATACAAAGTTTTGATTTCTGAAAAACAAACTTACGTGCTCAAGGGAAATGAGAAACCACAACCAGTAAAGAAAAGGTTAACGGAAAGGCCAGGAGGTCGTATCCTTAAAGGGGTTTTCACCCCTTGTATTTTACATGGATAAAGCTTGTGTCTCCAGAATAGACATGTTCTCCTTCCAGATTGTGGTTTGAAGATCTTACAGGTGGCAATATTAAAGGGGTTATCCGGGATGCGGTGCAGTCCCGTGTGGCGGCCACTTCCGAGATCATGTGCCGTCCATTGGACATGTGATCCTGGCCTGGGTTTAAAACCCGCAGAAAATGCACCAGTCTGAATCTCTCACTAGCGCTGTGGAGATAGATTCAGACTCGCACATGCACACTCTGCCTAAGGGTCGGGCTAGGCATGAGCGAACTTGTGTTTAAAGTTCGGCGTACAAAGTTCGGGTTTGAGTTATCTTAGAATTCCGTTATGGATTCCGCTACCACGGACCATAACTTTAAACACCGAACTTGAAACACAAGTTTGCTCAACACTAGTTGTCACCAAACTTAAAGGAATTGTGATAACACACGTCAAAGTATTATATCGTAACAAAAGCCAGTGAAATCCACTGAAAAAGTCAATTAAGATTTTCTTGTAATTGTTTACCATCTGTGCCATGCCACAGTGAGGCTGGCCGCATGCAGCCAAGCCACGTCCACCTAAGGCAACCAGTTGCCGGATGATTCACATGAATGGAGCGAGAACTTGTAAATGCTGCAAGGGAGACAACGCGTTGAGTAATGAACAGGAAGCAGCGCTCGTATGGATCACCTCCTCTTCAAACAGTTGATCAGCTGGGGTGTTGGACCCCCACTAATAGGATATTGATGACCTATCCTGACGATAGGTCATCAACATACACTGGTGCACAACCCTTTTAACACTCAAATGTAAACAGGTTTCTTAGACCACAACCCTTTCCTATGAAGCCACATCCCTTCCAGATAAACCCAGCCCCATTGGAGTGAGTTAGGGAAACAATTGGAGAAGCTCTAGCTCACCAAATTGTGCCACTTTTTAGACTTATTATAAATGTAGACACGTTAGTAAATCTGGACCAGTGTGCTTTAAAAGGGGTTGTCCGGGTTCAGAGCTGAACCCGGACATATCCCCATTTTCACCCAGGCAGCCCCCTGACTTGAGCATCGGAGCAGTTCATGCTCCGATGCTCTCCTTTGCCCTGTGCTGAATCCCGCACGGAAAAGGCATTTTCTGGAGTTCCGGCTCTCCTTAGGGCTGCATGAAATGCTTTGATGCTCTTGTGAGGGGAGCTGCCTGGGTGAAATTATCAGCTCTGAACCTGGAAAACCCCTTTAAAAAATTAAGAATTGCAGCAGACTGTCTAATAGCAGTGTGTCAACGAGGAATACTCTGCTAAATACATTATGCGCATTGTCAGCCGTAATGATAATCCCTGTGCATAAGTGCGAAAAGTGATCTGCTGATACATACAATCCCACAATTATGTGACCTGCTGGAAAAATTCTGCTCCAATCACATTAAGGTGATGACCAGAGCATCTGAATCTCCTTTTTTCTTTACTTCACTTTGTGGGTCATTTATGAGGAAAAATAGGCCGCTTTTAGGCGCAGATTTTGTCGCAAAGGGAGTTTGCAGCAAAATCTGCGCCTTTTCCCCACTCACGCTACTTTTCCAAGGTGGCAGGAAAAGGGTGTGTGGTGTGGGCGGGGAAGAGGAAGGGCCGGCCCGTCTCATTTACCATTTTCTACGCCACTTTTCGGTTGGAAAATGATCTTAAACTATGCTAGCAAGGGAGCTTGCGTAGTTTATTTATAGTACAAGTTACTATTTCATTTTCCACAATCAGTTTCCAGAATGTGAATACTTGAGAATTTTGGGTACCTTGGTAGATATTGCTGGTTTGTAACAGGTCCATGTTACCAGCAGCTCTGTTTTTCATGGGTGTACAGTTCTGCCCAGTCACCTCCCTACTTTACTGACTAACCCCAGCCCCACTAAATCCCTATGGTCTCCTCCTATATCCCACTCTCTATCTACTTTATCTACCCCCATATTGGTCTGACCCTCCTCTCTTCCCCCAGGATCCTAGATTAAAAGCACCTCCAGCCATCTAACCATTCTTTCCCCCAGAGCAGCTGCACCCTCGCCAGCAAAGTAGAACTTGCTTAGTTGCCTATAGCAACCAATCAGAGTCCATCTTTCACTTTTCACAACTCCTTTGGGAAATTAAAGGTGGAATCTGATTGGTTGCTATTGACCACTAAGTCAGTTCTACTATACACCAGTTTAATAAATCTACCCAACTATCTTGGAGGTCCTGGACTGGAGCTTCTTTCCTAGTTCCCTAAAATCCTTTAAGTACCTTCCATCTCCCTGACTTTGTCATTGGTACTAATGTGTACCATGACCGCCGGGTCTTCCCCAGCCCCACCCAGCAATCTGTCTATCCGAGCCGCAACATGCCAAATCCGAGCACCTAGGAGATAACACACTGTTCTGCATTCACGATCTCGACGACAGATGGCCCTGTTTGTCCGCCTAATACTAGAGTCCTCTACCACCAGTATCTGCCTGACCTTTGCTGCACATGCTTCCTACAGCAGTCATCCTCCTGCTTGGGTCCTGCGTCCCTCATATCTGCCAAACAGGCACATTTACTAGGGTGCTCAGGACACTTTTCCCCCTTCCACTTCTGGTAACTGTTACCCAGCTGCTGACTCCAGAGTCCTGATCTTGCCCACCTCCATTTCACTGGCCCCAGCCAGTGCCTGCACAGTGAGGTCTAAGCTTTCTCCAGGTTTTCAATGGTTCTGCGTGTCACAAGTTGCGCACTTAGATACAAAATCTGGGCTTTCAAATATGCAAAATGCTTGAACCTTGTACAAATGTATACTATTCACCCTAAAATGGCTGTTCAAGGCATGCATACATTGTACAAGACACACGCTTAGTAGCACTGTCCATGGAGCAGATGTTTAAATGGGAATGAGAAGTAAGAGAAAAAAAAACACAGAATAAATATGAATTTATATTTAATCCCCTTAGGCTTCTTTCACATCAACGTTATTAGCAGTGGCAGGCTGTGCCGGCAGAGAACAGTCCACTGAAGCTCTCTGGATCCGGCATTGCATTGTTAACACAATGCCTGCCGGCCCCATTGACTAAAAAATCTGGCAATGCTGGTTGCAGAGGGCTCCAGCAGGCTGTCCTGCGCAATCGCAGCACAAGTGGACAGTGGACAATGATTGGAAACTTTGGTTCTAACAATATTTGCCCCCTTGCAGGCCAGAAGGCCTGATTCACACGACCGTGCTCAGTCTGGGAAATGCGGCCGCATCTCCCAGACCGATCGCGGCTCCCCTTACCCAAACTGACTGCATTATAGTGATTTATGTAAGATTCAGCTCCTATCGATTGCGGGTCTATTGCACAATTGATACCCTGCATCACTGTATTATGCCGGGCTTTAATGGAGCGGAGCAAGGACACGCAGGAGCAGCAATGTGCTGTGCAGAGCTCAAGCCTGGCGTGGCACATCGGTGCAGGGTATCCTGCATTTCAGTGGAGCAGGCACAGGCAGCAGCAGCTACAGTACGTGAGCTCCTGCCAGTGCGATGCTCGCTGCATCACATACTATAGAACACAGCCATGAAGTGAAGTGCACTACAGGAAGGCACAAACCTCAGAGGCCTGTTTTGCTAGTAAAAAAAAATGTAATCAATGAGAACTCTGTGCTGCGGTGGAAACCTATTGACTTGAACGGATATGCGATCTGCAAAATACGACAAAATATAGTCCTACCTTTCGCAATGCAGGACCACAGACCCAAAAGCCCACGGAAGCTCTTCAGAGTGTTTCTGCGGGCTAACGATCCGTGTTTTCGCACTGCAAAACATACGACATGTAATTTCTTTTGCCGTATCTTGCGGATCATGGACCCATTCAATACAGGCACAGAGCCCTTACGTTTGTATGAATGAGCTACAAAAGATACAGACAGCACACCTTATGCTGTCCAGATCCGTATGTCCAGCCCCGGCAAAAAAAAATATATAGAAAATGTCCTATTCTTGTCCATTTTGTGGACAAGAAAAGGCATTTTTTAACAAAGAGTTAGACCAGGCATCCTCAAACTGCGGCCCTCCAGCTGTTGCAAAACTACAACTCCCAGCATGCCCGAACAGCCTAGCAGGCATGTCCAAACTGCGGCCCTCCAGCTGTTGCAAAACTACAACTCCCAGCATGCCCTAATAGCTGTAAGCTATCCAGGCATGCTGGGAGTTGTAGTTTTGGAACAGCTGGAGGGCCGCGGTTTGGACATGCCCGAACAGCCTACAGGTATCAGCCTACAGCAAGGCATTGTGGGAGTTGTAGTTTTACAACAGCTGGAGGGCCGCAGAATGAGGATGCCTGAGTTAGACGGAATAATCCACAAAATGCGCAATGCACACAGCCTGTATCCATGTTTTACGGATCCGCAATTTGCGGACCACAAAAACAGATACGGCCATCTGCATGAGGCCTTAAACCGTATTTATGTGTAGGCTCCACTCCTGGTTTTAGCTCACAATGACTGAAGAAAAATACTGACTAGGGCCTCGTTCACACTTTAGTTATTTCTATCAGTGATTGTGAGTCATAACGAGGTACGGGTGAAATACACAGAACCAGTGCGAATCTTTCCATTATCATCCCCCTTATTTCTGTGTAGGCTCCACTCCTGGTTTTAGCTCACAATCACTGAAGGGTGAACTAGGCCTAACCTGTATGAATCTGGGTGATTACACATGTCACAGCTGTGTTGCATTTTGGAGGCGGGGAAAAAATGCAACAACACACCTGCGTTTATTGTGTGTTTTTTTCGAGCAAAGGGAAAATACACAGCGGACTTAGATTACCTTAAAGCGTTCCTGAGTTTTAAAAAAAAAAGCTTGCATAATGGCTATGCTTCTTTGTACAATCATAACTGTGAAGGAACAGTTATGTCTGAGCTTCCATAATGTTTTTTTCAGTCATATTATTCCTTGTTTCAGCTGCACAGCTAGATGCATTTCAATCAGAAGCAGGGGGTGTCTCCATTCTCCCAGCACTGTACGGCTGTGACATCCTTTACCTTACTTCCCACTATGTTCTTTTTCAGCTCTGGAGCTCACAGGCCGGATAATGAGGGATAAATCACACTAAGGGCTCATGCACAAGACCGTATGCATTTTGCGGTCCACAAAAACGGATCCACAAAAAATACGGAAGACGTCCGTGTGCATTCCGTAATTTGCGGAACGGAACAGCTGGCCCGTAATAAAACAGTACTATCCTTGTCTGTAATGCGGACAATAATAGGACATGTTCTATTTTTTTGCAGAACGGACATATGGACATACGGAAGCTGAATGCACACGGAGTGTAACTTTCGTTTTTTGTGCTGACCCATTGAAATGAACGTTTCCGCTTACGGTCCGCAAAAAAAAAGGAATGGATACGGAAAGAAAATACGTTCATGTGCATGAGCCCTTAGCAGGGGTGCACCTCCGATGAGGCGTCTGCCTCAGGCGGCGAAACATGGAGACAAGTGGGGGCGGTGATCAGGGATGGACTGGGACAATAAAGTGGCCCTGGACTTCAGCCAGACCGGCCCACTTTATTTTTCCCAAACACACTCAAAAAAAAACATAAGTAAAAACATATAGCATAAGATGTTATATACGGTATGTATCATCCACAGATTCCCCATAACGGTGCCATCCACAGATCCCCCTCCATAACGGTGCCATCCACAGATCCCCTTCCATAACGGTGCCATCCACAGATCCCCCTCCATAACAGTGTCATCCACAGATCCCCCTCCATAATGGTGCCATCCACAGATCCCCTCCATAAGTGTCATCCACAGATCCCCCTCCATAACAGTGTCATCCACAGATCCCCCTCCATAATGGTGTCATCCACAGACCCCCCCCCCCATAAGTGTCATCCACATGACAGACCCCCCCCATAACAGTGCCATCCACGGATCCCCCTCCCTATAACAGTGCCGTCATCCATAGATCCCCCTCCCCGCCACTCACAGTAGTATACATTAATAAATCGGTATCCGGCTGCAGCAGGCTGCAGACAGTAACTTTAATTTTAACACAGCGCTCATGAGCTCATCTCATCTCTTTACTACAGTACCTTACATACATTCAGCTCCCGCCTCCAGCCTCCAGTAACAAGTGCGGGCGGCAGCGCTCACTCACTGACGTCACGCGCCTGCGCCGCCTAGTGGGAGGAGCAGGCGTGTGACGTCAGTGAGTGAGCGCCGCCCCCACACTGCCTGCTGTTACTGGAGCTTTACCCCCCTGATGGCGGCCCTGGCCGGCCCATAATTCGATCGGCCCACCGGGATTCTCCCGGTACTCCCGATGGCCAGTCCATCGCTGGCGGTGATAGGGCCATGGGAAATGACTGCTTCCATTGTGGAAGTGCTCATCTCTCTATAGTGAACTGTATCACAGTATGCTTTTAACAGTCTGTCTGGAGGGAAGCGCTGTTTCAATTTTCGTCTCAGGCAGCAGAAATGCTAGGTGCACACCTGGCCCTTAGGGAGAGTTCACATCACTATTATTTTTCTGTTAGGCTACATGCACACGACCGTATGTGTTTTGCGGTCCGCAAATTGGGACATATTCGCTGATCAATCAAGCGAGGTTTCGGATAAAATTCTACATCCAATCTCTGGAGCTGAATACACTATCATATTATCATTGGTCTAATAGCCACCGTTCAATATGTTCTATTCTTATTTATAACTACCATAGTTCCATTCATAAAAAAGCTCCACCACGTGATCTAACTAGTAGTCAGTCACATGGTTTTATACCCACCAATCACGGTTCAGATACACCGGTCAGGTACGCGGAACGTAGGGTGATTTGTTTTAAACTACAGAGCTTAGAGACATATTTGCTAACCAGCCAGACAAGGTTTCAGGTCGAATTCAACATTCACTGCCCGGGGCTGGATCGTAGATCCACTTCATCTCCTTACGGTCTATCTTAGCCACAGCATCTCCCCCCCGCCAGTTCGCCCTCACTAATTCAATCCCCGTGAAGGTAAGTCCCCTCAGATTTTTTTGATGGCCAATTTTAAAGTGTAACGATACTCCATGTGTCTCTAATACTTTTTTGATGTTCCTAATGTGTTCTTGTATACGTGTTTTTAATTTCCGCATAGTGTTTAATGACGGAGGAGACTGGGGTGGATGAATGAGACCTGTGCACCCGACCAAGCTTGAGGCGAAACCCGGGTCGGGCGTGCACGAGGCTGCTGTGTTTTACCTTTGACTTGCCTATATTTTTATGGAAGTTTGATTACCAAGGGGAAGGAGGACCACGATGAGCTCGAAAAGCTAGCGCTTGTCTGATGTTTCTGCATACCAACGTGCGCTTGCGAGTATATTATCAGGAGCGCATGCAGCTAACAGTAGCAGTACTTCACTATCAGTGTGATTTTCTGACATTCCATTGGAACAAGTGGAGGAGGAAGACACCTGTGGAGACTAATATTTTACCTATACGCGTAGAGGTGGATAACTCTAACTTGGAGTCGCTATCTTGAACTGAGTGTGAATTGAGCCCACATCACTTTTGGGACCTGCTGCGGCAAATCATCCAGGCAACGTATCAGAGGATTTTATTTTTACGAAATAGAAGAAGGTAATAAGGCAGCACTCACCCAGCAGTAGTAAATCCAAAGATCCTTTATTTCGTCTGGGATACAGGTAACACTTAACTGTCGGAGCGTGTAGGGGCGGACAGCAATTCATACATATTACGCATTTTTTGAGGACCCATTGAAATGAATGGGTATGCATCCTATCCGCAAAAAAAACCGGAACGGACACAGAAAAAACAAAGAACATTCGTGTGCATGTAGCCTTATTCTGATCCGGCAGAAGAACAGAGAAATAAAGAAAAAAAACGGATCCTGTGCATCAGTTAGGTTACTTTCACACTAGCGTTATTGCCGGATCCGGCAGGGTTCAGCAAAAACGCTTCCGTTACTGATAATACAACCATCTGCATCCGTTATGAATGGATCCGGTTGTATTATCTGTAACATAGCCAAGACGGATCCGTCATGAACTCCATTGAAAGTCAATGGGGGACGGATCAGTTTTCTATTGTGTCAGAGAAAACTGATCCGTCCCTATTGACTTGCATTGTGGGTCATGACGGATTAATCTTGCTCCGCACCCCAGGATGGAAAGCGAACCGCAGCATGCTGCGGTTTGCTCTTCGGTATGAGAACAGAACGGAATGCATTTTGGAGCACTCCGTTCTGTTCAGTTAAGTTTTGTCCCCATTGACAATGAATGGGAACAAAACGGAAGCGTTTTTTCCAGTATTGAGACCGGATGACGGATTTCAATACCGTAAAATATTAACGCTAGTGTGAAAGTAGCCTTGTGCACATTTGGCATCTGCCTGAGCCATTTCTGTCTGAGATTCGTTTTTTTAGATGGTAAAAAAAGTCCTGCAAGCAGCACTTTTTTGTCGTCCAAAAAAAATGGATCTCAGACAGAAATGGCTCAAATGGGTGCCAAATGTGCATAACTGATGCACAGGATCCGTTTTTTTTGCAGGATCCAGTTCTTTTCTTTATTTCTCTGTTCTTACAGAAAAATAATGGTGATGTGAATTCTCCCTTACAGTAAGGCCTCTTGCACACGACCGTATGCCCTCCGTGAAATACAGTCCGTGAGCGGGCCATATGTCCCGGAGCGGCATTGATCGTGTGCACAGGATCATATGAGTGCAGGACAATAGCAATCTATGATGCTATGTGCTCCCGTGCGCACGATCAATGCCGCTCCAGGACATATGGCCCGCTCTCAGACCGTATGTCACGGAGGGCATACAGTCGTGTGCAAGAGGCCTAAGCCAGAAGTAGGGCTGCAGTAAACGATTATTTTAGAAATCGAGTATTCTATAGAATTTTTTTTTGATGATTAATTGAGTAATCTAATAAGAAAAAATGAATTAATAGACTGTTTTCCTTTATAAAACCTCATCAGACCCCCTGCCATCAGTCCTCAACACTCTTCGTTTCCCCCTGTGCGATCAACCCAAGTGCATCAGTTCCCCCCGGTGTTAATAAACACAAAATTGGATTCAAGACTGGGAGTGCTGCGGTTTTTCATCTATTTTTTGGGCTACCAAGGGGGCCCTCAGGTCGGGGCCTGGCACTGTGAGCACCACCGCCATTTTACACAGAAATCGACTAACAAGTGGTGCTGTCCTGTCTTCAATTTGACGAGTCAGTTCCCCCCAGTGCCATGAGCTCCGTTCCCCCAGTGCCATGAGCTCCGTTCCCCCAGTGCCATGAGCTCCGTTCCCCCAGTGCCATGAGCTCCGTTCCCCCAGTGCCATGAGCTCCGTTCCCCCAGTGCCATCAGCTCTGTTCCCCCAGTGCCATCAGCTCTCCCCCCCCCCAGTGCCATCAGCTCTCCCCCCTTGTGCCAGCAGCTCTCCCCTCTTTGTGCCAGCAGCTCTCCCCTCCTTGTGCCAGCAGCTCTCCCCTCCTTGTGCCAGCAGCTCTCCCCTCCTTGTGCCAGCAGCTCTCCCCTCTTTGTGCCAGCAGCTCTCCCCTCTTTGTGCCAGCAGCTCTCCCCTCCTTGTGCCAGCAGCTCTCCCCTCTTTGTGCCAGCAGCTCTCCCCTCTTTGTGCCAGCAGCTCTCCCCTCCTTGTGCCAGCAGCTCTCCCCTTCTTGTGCCAGCAGCTCTCCCCTCCTTGTGCCAGCAGCTCTCCCCCTTTGTGCCATCATTGCCCCCCTTGTGCCAGCAGCTCTCCCCCCTTGTGCCTTATTCCCCCCCTTGTGCCATCATCTACCCCCCTTATGCCAGCAGTTCCCCCCCCCCCTTGTTCCAGCAGCTCTCCCCCTTGTGCCAGCAGCTCTTCCCCCCTGCTCCTCCTGACACTCAGAGAACACAGTGTCATTGGTTGCTATGACGCTGTGCACTCCAGGCGCCCCCGGATTTAGTCGCACCAACTTACCTTTCCAGCAGGGGCTCCGCCGACACGCCATCATTCCGCGCTGCTCTGCGCCTGACGTCACACAGCGCGTCAGGTCACAGCGTGCGTACGTCAGGAGGTCAGTGCAGCGCGGGACCATGGACGTGCTGTGGAGTGTCCGGAGGCCTCCTGCTGAAAAGGTGAGTATTCCGAGCGCAAGCGATTCACTCCCGCTCCATGGTCACGTGACACAAACGAATCCTCAATGCAAAAAATTTGCATTGAGGATTTTTGGTGTGTAGAATTACTTGATTTAGTCGAGTACTCGTTGCAGCCCTAGCCAGAAGGCTCCTGTTATCTTCAGAAGCAGTTCTTGTATCAGGCTCAGGATCTCAGCTAGCTCTGACTCACCTCCACTTCCTCTCAGCCGTCTTCTGCGCTTCTGTTACCAGGGACGGATCTTGCTTGACAACAAGCTGTGGACTGCAAATTAGGTGGAAGTGAGACCCCTAGTGGCCATGACTTTACAGCTTTTTTGACTGACAGCCGGCTGTTCGGCAAAGCCAGCCGGGCATAAGCGCCGTCAGTCACGACGAAGGGGCAGGGAAGGGGGCACGGTTATCTTGACTTGAAGCAAGGAGGCCGCTGCCTGCTTGACTTCAAGAGTGACTCGAAAATAGCACGCTCAGGGGATAAAAGAACGTTTTTTCCTGCTTTTACCGCATCTGACTGCAGGAAGAAAATCCTCATTAGAAACACACTGCCGGCTACTTGAAGGTACTGCTGACGGTTTGGGGTGGTTTTTGCCGCTGACAGCTTCCCTTTAAATGAAGTGACTTAGAAATTTGCTAGTTACACCATTCTCTATTAAATGAACTTGTGTGAAAGGACAGTGACTGTATTTTGTAATTAATGTAATTCAGTTTTGCACAATAAAAGAAGGTATGTTGTTGCAAAAACCCCATGCGTTTTGTTTTTTTTGTGCCGTTTTTTTCCTCATTAAAAACGTGGCACAGCCATGATGTGTGCCAGCACCCTAAAGTCTAACCTGGGCGGGAGATGTATGGATGTGGTTCACCTCATTTGGCTAACTGAACCATTGCAAACTGCATCCAACAACATGGACCATCTTTTTAGGGTGTTGCCTCACACAGTTTTCTGTTTCAATAGTTTTTATTGAGTTTTTCATTTCAAACGGTTAAAGAAAAGTACATTACAGTTTGATTTGTTACCGTGTCAAGCAGAATAGCATTATAATCAGGTAATCAAAGGAGAATATAAGTTCCAATATAATACAATTATTCAGATAACATTCTTTATTTTATGTAAAACATCATCCTATTCTATATTGTGCTTCAATGACACCGTTTTCTTGTAGCATTTTGTTTATTTAAAAAAAACGTAAAAAGTAAATTGTGGCATTTTTTACAAGTGTTTTTGGGGGTGTCGTTTTTTAGACACAACTGTTTTCTTGGCATTTATTTTTATTTGATTTTATTTTCAGATCTTTTTTCCCCTAGACAAATCTATGAGAAAATGCTGGAAAAAAATAAATAAAACATCACAACAAATACATGCTGTGAGTTGGAAAAAATTTTTAATGCACCTCAAGGTTGAAAAAAAAAACACCTCTACAAAAAAAACTGTTTGTCCTACATTTAATATTTTTCCCATTTACTTTCATGCAACATCTGGAGCTGCTGGGGGGGTTTTTTGTCTAAAAAAGGGCAGTCACCACCAAGACTGCAAACCCCCTAAAAATTTCCCCCTGCCCCAAAACAAAAGTGTGACACCAGCCTTAAACGACTGTATGTATTTTGCGGTCCGGAAAAAAAAAAAGGGGATGACATCCGTGTGATGTCCGTATTGCATCCATTTTTTGTGTGGATCCATTGTAACAATGCCTGTCCTTGTCCGCAAAACGGACAAGAATAGGAGACATTCAATTTTTTTTTTTTGCGGAACAGCCATGCGGACATACGGATACGGAATGCACACTGAATAATTTCAGTTTTTTTGCAGACCCACATGGACAGAAAAAAAAATACATTCGTGTGCATGAGCCCTAAGGTTGTCTGAAATCTCCGGTGTATAAAGTGTATGACTTATTCTGTGTCATCCAGCAGGTAGGAGAGAACGTCCCTCACTACTGACGGCTATCACCCTCATGTTTTATGTTGTTTTTCTATTGATGTATCCTTCCCCTTTATATCACATTGTATAGTAAGATGATGGAGTTATACAGTATACATTATGGGATAGATAATGATACTGAGGATGTATATCAATTGCCTGTAGAAATCAAGATCCCAGACCCTGAAGTTGCATTTCCTGACTATCTGTGCACAGCAGGCTGAGGCACTGACAGGAGTCCATTACCTGAGATGAGGAGGACGATTTGCTTCTCTTGCTTGACCTGAAGACCCTACTGAAGAAGTCCATGTTGTTCTCCTGTCACCAGTGCAGGAGGAGCTCCACGAGGACAGGAAGGTGGAGGAGACTGAGGAGAGCTGTCAGCAGCATGTGTGGAGCCCTCAGCTCAGACCCCTCCTCCAGCCTCTCACATCCTGCACAGGCTCAACCACCGCCATGGCTGAGACTAGTGCAAGATCCAGGAAACTCCCTAGTGAAATGTCTACAAATGCAAGGACTGTCTAGGAAAGTCTAGGACTAGTGTTGCTATTGGGCTATATTCACATTTCCTTATGTGGCAGCAAAGTTCAACCGCACATACTGTATGCTGAACATATCCGAAGTCCTAATGGTGTCATTTATCCCCATAAGAAATGTCCTGTTAGGCCTCTTTCATGGGTACATATTGACATCCATGACAAGGTGGTCAGCGGTTCGTCCATGTTTGGTCCATGTGTCCATTTTTTGTCCTCCATATATCATCTGTATTCCATGGACACTGCTAGGGTGAAAAAAAATGTTCAGAGCATCTCCTAGCAACCGTCCCTAAAAACCAGGGGCCAAACATGGATCGCATCTGTGTTGTGTTTGTGGTTTTTATGGACCCGAGGGGGATGGGGGGGCATTGACAAACATTTACCGTCAGTTTTTGACATAAAATGTCCCCCCTTTTTTTGCGACTTTTTGAACGCCCATGCAACAATAAACAGGCGTACATGTTGGCAAAAGACTACTCCAGTTTAGTTTTTCCGCCAGGCGCACAAACTGTTGGAGGCACGCCTAATTATTAATGATGAGGCGCACGCCCCATCATAAATTATATGCATCTTCCGACAGCAAACCATTGCAAAAAGGAAGTAAAAGACTGGCGCAAAAAGATGGTCTTTGTAAATGACCCCCATGGGCTATAATGTGCGTGAGGGATTCGTAATCAAGGACCAAAATAGGGCATGCCTCTGTGGTGTCACCACCAACCCCACTGTCCGTGGAAACCCCCTGATATGTGAATACACACATTAAAGTTTATGGGTCTATGGAGAACACGTACAGCACACATCCATGATTCACTGACGTGTGATAGAGGACTTAAGGTGGTTGTCTCACTTCAGCAAGTGGCATTTATCATGTAGAGAAAGTTAATACAAGGCACTTATTTATGTATTGTGATTGTCCATATTGCTTCCTTTGCTGGCTGGATTCATTTTTCCATCCCATTATACACTGCTCGTTTCCATGGTTACTACCACCCTGCAATCCATCAGTCGTCGTGCTTGCACACTATAGGAAAAAGTGCCAGCCTGTCTGGTGACCTGGACCGTGGAAGCACACATAGTCTGGTGCTTTTTCCTATATTGTGCAAGCACGACCACCACTGCTGGATTGTAGGGTGGTCGTAACCATGGAAAATGAGCAGTGTTTAATATGATGAAAAAATGAATGAAGCCAGCAAAGGAAGCAATATGGACAATCACAATACATTAGTGCCTTGTATTAACTTCCTCTACATAATAAATGCCATTTGCTGAAGTGAGACAACCCCTTTAACCACCTCCGGACCGCTGTACGCACAGACGCGTCCTGGAGGTGGTTGATTCATTCCTCCCGGACGCGCCGGCGCGTCCTCTCGCGAGACGCGAGATTTCCTGTGAACGCGCGCACACAGGCGCGCGCGCTCACAGGAACGGAAGGTAAGAGAGTTGATCTCCAGCCTGCCAGCGGCGATCGTTCGCTGGCAGGCTGGAGATGTGTTTTTTTTAACCCCTAACAGGTATATTAGACGCTGTTTTGATAACAGCGTCTAATATACCTGCTACCTGGTCCTCTGGTGGTCCCCTTTGTTTGGATCGACCACCAGAGGACACAGGTAGCTCAGTAAAGTCCCACCAAGCACCACTACACTACACTACACCCCCCCCCCCGTCACTTATTAACCCCTTATTAGCCCCTGATCACCCCATATAGACTCCCTGATCACCCCCCTGTCATTGATCACCCCCCTGTCATTGATCACCCCCCTGTAAAGCTCCATTCAGACGTCCGCATGATTTTTACGGATCCACTGATAGATGGATCGGATCCGCAAAACGCATCCGGACGTCTGAATGAAGCCTTACAGGGGCGTGATCAATGACTGTGGTGATCACCCCATATAGACTCCCTGATCACCCCCCTGTCATTGATTACCCCCCTGTCATTGATCACCCCCCTGTAAAGCTCCATTCAGACGTCCGCATGATTTTTACGGATCCACTGATAGATGGATCGGATCCGCAAAACGCATCCGGACGTCTGAATGAAGCCTTACAGGGGCATGATCAATGACTGTGGTGATCACCCCATATAGACTCCCTGATCACCCCCCTGTCATTGATTACACCCCTGTCATTGATCAACCCCCTGTAAAGCTCCATTCAGATGTCCGCATGATTTTTACGGATGCACTGATAGATGGATCGGATCCGCAAAACGCATCCGGACGTCTGAATGAAGCCTTACAGGGGCATGATCAATGACTGTGGTTATCACCCTATATAGACTCCCTGATCACCCCCCTGTCATTGATTACACCCCTGTCATTGATCAACCCCCTGTAAAGCTCCATTCAGATGTCCGCATGATTTTTACGGATGCACTGATAGATGGATCGGATCCGCAAAACGCATCCGGACGTCTGAATGAAGCCTTACAGGGGCGTGATCAATGACTGTGGTGATCACCCCATATAGACTCCCTGATCACCCCCCTGTCATTGATCACCCCCCTGTAAAGCTCCATTCAGATGTCCGCATGATTTTTACGGATGCACTGATAGATGGATCGGATCCGCAAAACGCATACGGACGTCTGAATGAAGCCTTACAGGGGCATGATCAATGACTGTGGTTATCACCCCATATAGACTCCCTGATCACCCCCCTGTCATTGATTACACCCCTGTCATTGATTAACCCCCTGTAAAGCTCCATTCAGATGTCCGCATGATTTTTACGGATGCACTGATAGATGGATCGGATCCGCAAAACGCATCCGGACGTCTGAATGAAGCCTTACAGGGGCATGATCAATGACTGTGGTGATCACCCCATATAGACTCCCTGATCACCCCCCTGTAAAGCTCCATTCAGATGTCCGCATGATTTTTACGGATGCACTGATAGATGGATCGGATCCGCAAAACGCATCCGGACCTCTGAATGAAGCCTTACAGGGGCATGATCAATGACTGTGGTGATCACCCCATATAGACTCCCTGATCACCCCCCTGTCATTGATTACACCCCTGTCATTGATCAACCCCCTGTAAAGCTCCATTCAGATGTCCGCATGATTTTTACGGATGCACTGATAGATGGATCGGATCCGCAAAACGCATCCGGACGTCTGAATGAAGCCTTACAGGGGCATGATCAATGACTGTGGTGATCACCCCATATAGACTCCCTGATCACCCCCCCTGTCATTGATTACACCCCTGTCATTGATCAACCCCCTGTAAAGCTCCATTCAGATGTCCGCATGATTTTTACGGATGTACTGATAGATGGATCGGATCCGCAAAACGCATCCGGACGTCTGAATGAAGCCTTACAGGGGCATGATCAATGACTGTGGTTATCACCCCATATAGACTCCCTGATCACCCCCCTGTCATTGATTACCCCCCTGTAAAGCTCCATTCAGACGTCCGCATGATTTTTACGGATCCACTGATAGATGGATCGGATCCGCAAAACGCATCCGGACGTCTGAATGAAGCCTTACAGGGGCGTGATCAATGACTGTGGTGATCACCCCATATAGACTCCCTGATCACCCCCCTGTCATTGATTACCCCCCTGTAAAGCTCCATTCAGATGTCCGCATGATTTTTACGGATGCACTGATAGATGGATCGGATCCGCAAAACGCATCCGGACGTCTGAATGAAGCCTTACAGGGGCATGATCAATGACTGTGGTTATCACCCCATATAGACTCCCTGATCACCCCCCTGTCATTGATCACCCCCCTGTCATTGATCACCCCCCTGTCATTGATCACCCCCCTGTCATTGATCACCCCCCTGTCATTGATCACCACCCCTGTCATTGATCACCCCCCTCTCATTGATCACCCTCTGTAAGGCTCCATTCAGACATTTTTTTGGCCCAAGTTAGCGGAATTATTTATTTTTTTTCTTACAAAGTCTCATATTCCACTAACTTGTGTCAAAAAATAAAATCTCACATGAACTCACCATACCCCTCACGGAATCCAAATGCGTAAAATTTTTTAGACATTTATATTCCAGACTTCTTCTCACGCTTTAGGGCCCCTAGAATGCCAGGGCAGTATAAATACCCCACATGTGACCCCATTTCGGAAAGAAGACACCCCCAGGTATTCCGTGAGGGGCATATTGAGTCCATGAAAGATTGAAATTTTTGTCCCAAGTTAGCGGAACGGGAGACTTTGTGAGAAAAAAATTAAAAATATCAATTTCCGCTAACTTGTGCCAAAAAAAAAAAAATTTCTATGAACTCGCCATGCCCCTCATTGAATACCTTGGGGTGTCTTCTTTCCAAAATGGGGTCACATGTGGGGTATTTATACTGCCCTGGCATTCTAGGGGCCCCAAAGCGTGAGAAGAAGTCTGGTATCCAAATGTCTAAAAATGCCCTCCTAAAAGGAATTTGGGCACCTTTGCGCATCTAGGCTGCAAAAAAGTGTCACACATCTGGTATCGCCGTACTCAGGAGAAGTTGGGGAATGTGTTTTGGGGTGTCATTTTACATATACCCATGCTGGGTGAGAGAAATATCTTGGTCAAATGCCAACTTTGTATAAAAAAATGGGAAAAGTTGTCTTTTGTCAAGATATTTCTCTCACCCAGCAAGGGTATATGTAAAATGACACCCCAAAACACATTCCCCAACTTCTCCTGAATACGGCGATACCACATGTGTGACGCTTTTTTGCAGCCTAGGTGGGCAAAGGGGCCCATATTCCAAAGAGCACCTTTAGGATTTCACAAGTCATTTACCTACTTACCACACATTAGGGCCCCTGGAAAATGCCAGGGCAGTATAACTACCCCACAAGTGACCCCATTTTGGAAAGAAGACACCCCAAGGTATTCCGTGAGGGGCATGGCGAGTTCCTAGAATTTTTTATTTTTTTGTCACAAGTTAGTGGAAAATGCTGCTTTTTTTTTTTTTTTCATACAAAGTCTCATATTCCACTAACTTGTGACAAAAAATAAAAACTTCCATAAACTCACTATGCCCATCAGCGAATACCTTGGGGTCTCTTCTTTCCAAAATGGGGTCACTTGTGGGGTAGTTATACTGCCCTGGCATTCTAGGGGCCCAAATGTGTGGTAAGGAGTTTGAAATCAAATTTTGTAAAAAATGACCTGTGAAATCCGAAAGGTGCTCTTTGGAATATGGGCCCCTTTGCCCACCTAGGCTGCAAAAAAGTGTCACACATCTGGTATCTCCGTACTCAGGAGAAGTTGGGGAATGTGTTTTGGGGTGTCATTTTACATATACCCATGCTGGGTGAGAGAAATATCTTGGCAAAAGACAACTTTTCCCATTTTTTTATACAAAGTTGGCATTTGACCAAGATATTTATCTCACCCAGCATGGGTATATGTAAAAAGACACCCCAAAACACATTCCTCAACTTCTCCTGAGTACAGAGATACCAGATGTGTGACACTTTTTTGCAGCCTAGGTGGGCAAAGGGGCCCATATTCCAAAGAGCACCTTTCGGATTTCACAGGTCATTTTTTAGAGAATTTGATTTCAAACTCCTTACCACACATTTGGGCCCCTAGAATGCCAGGGCAGTATAACTACCCCACAAGTGACCCCATTTTGGAAAGAAGAGACCCCAAGGTATTCGCTGATGGGCATAGTGAGTTCATGGAAGTTTTTATTTTTTGTCACAAGTTAGTGGAATATGAGACTTTGTATGAAAAAAAAAAAAAATCATCATTTTCCACTAACTTGTGACAAAAAATAAAAAATTCTAGGAACTTGCCATGCCCCTCACGGAATACCTTGGGGTGTCTTCTTTCCAAAATGGGGTCACTTGTGGGGTAGTTATACTGCCCTGGCATTCTAGGGGCCCAAATGTGTGGTAAGGAGTTTGAAATCAAATTCTGTAAAAAATGACCTGTGAAATCCGAAAGGTGCTCTTTGGAATATGGGCCCCTTTGCCCACCTAGGCTGCAAAAAAGTGTCACACATCTGGTATCTCCGTACTCAGGAGAAGTTGGGGAATGTGTTTTGGGGTGTCATTTTACATATACCCATGCTGGGTGAGAGAAATATCTTGGCAAAAGACAACTTTTCCCATTTTTTTACACAAAGTTGGCATTTGACCAAGATATTTATCTCACCCAGCATGGGTATATGTAAAAAGACACCCCAAAACACATTCCTCAACTTCTCCTGAGTACGGAGATACCAGATGTGTGACACTTTTTTGCAGCCTAGGTGGGCAAAGGGGCCCATATTCCAAAGAGCACCTTTCGGATTTCACAGGTCATTTTTTAGAGAATTTGATTTCAAACTCCTTACCACACATTTGGGCAGCTAGAATGCCAGGGCAGTATAACTACCCCACAAGTGACCCCATTTTGGAAAGAAGAGACCCCAAGGTATTCGCTGATGGGCATAGTGAGTTCATGGAAGTTTTTATTTTTTGTCACAAGTTAGTGGAATATGAGACTTTGTATGAAAAAAAAAAAAAAAATCATCATTTTCCACTAACTTGTGACAAAAAATAAAAAATTCTAGGAACTTGCCATGCCCCTCACGGAATACCTTGGGGTGTCTTCTTTCCAAAATGGGGTCACTTGTGGGGTAGTTATACTGCCCTGGCATTCTAGGGGCCCAAATGTGTGGTAAGGAGTTTGAAATCAAATTCTGTAAAAAATGACCTGTGAAATCCGAAAGGTGCTCTTTGGAATATGGGCCCCTTTGCCCACCTAGGCTGCAAAAAAGTGTCACACATCTGGTATCTCCGTACTTAGGAGAAGTTGGGGAATGTGTTTTGGTGTGTCATTTTACATATACCCATGCTGGGTGAGAGAAATATCTTGGCAAAAGACAACTTTTCCCATTTTTTTATACAAAGTTGGCATTTGACCAAGATATTTCTCTCACCCAGCATGGGTATATATAAAATGACACCCCAAAACACATTCCCCACCTTCTCCTGAGTACGGAGATACCAGATGTGTGACACTTTTTTGCAGCCTAGGTGGGCAAAGGGGCCCATATTCCAAAGAGCACCTTTCGGATTTCACAGGTCATTTTTTACAGAATTTGATTTCAAACTCCTTACCACACATTTGGGCCCCTAGAATGCCAGGGCAGTATAACCACCCCACAAGTGACCCCATTTTGGAAAGAAGAGACCCCAAGGTATTTCGTGATGGGCATAGTGAGTTCATAGAAGTTTTTATTTTTTGTCACAAGTTAGTGGAATATGAGACTTTGTAAGAAAAGAAAAAAAAAATAAAATCATCATTTTCCACTAACTTGTGACAAAAAATAAAAAGTTCTATGAACTCACTATGCCCATCAGCGAATACCTTAGGGTGTGTACTTTCCGAAATGGGGTCATTTGTGGGGTGTTTGTACTGTCAGGCCATTGTAGAACCTCAGGAAACATGACAGGTGCTCAGAAAGTCAGATCTGCTTCAAAAAGCGGAAATTCACATTTTTGTACCATAGTTTGTAAACGCTATAACTTTTACCCAAACCATTTTTTTTTTACCCAAACATTTTTTTTTTATCAAAGACATGTAGAACAATAAATTTAGAGCAAAATTTATATATGGATCTCGTTTTTTTTGCAAAATTTTACAACTGAAAGTGAAAAATGTCATTTTTTTGCAAAAAAATCGTTAAATTTCGATTAATAACAAAAAAAGTAAAAATGTCAGCAGCAATGAAATACCACCAAATGAAAGCTCTATTAGTGAGAAGAAAAGGAGGTAAAATTCATTTGGGTGGTAAGTTGCATGACCGAGCAATAAACGGTGAAAGTAGTGTAGGTCAGAAGTGTAAAAAGTGGCCTGGTCTTTCAGGGTGTTTAAGCACTGGGGGCTGAGGTGGTTAAACCAGGTACAACGGGGTCATTTTTTTTTTTTTTTTAAGTCACAAGACTACTTTTTGTGACTCTTTTATGCCCATGTGACAATATTTTGTCGCACACAGCATTTTTATGCCACCCTCTCTACTGGGGAGTGGCGGGGGTCATTAGCCCAGGCAAATTCACTAATATTTATGCCGGGAAACCAAGTCAGCGGCTTGAGTAGATTTTTCATTTTGGGCGCACAAACTTTGATAAATGATTTTATTTTTATGACAAGCCATATGACAATATTTAGTGACATGGCCTCAGTGACAGTTGGGTGGGGGGGTTCAAACTTATTAACATTTATATAGGGAAATAGGCGTAAATGTTGCCGAAAAACTACTGCTGGAGTAATATTTACACCAGGTGTACGAACTGCCATAAATGCGCCTAATTTATGCTTTGTCATAAATCCGCTGAGCCCTTCAGCAGCACAGGGGGGAAACTAAGACCAGCGTAAAAAAAACCAGTTTTAGTAAATTACCCCCAATGATTTTCTATGGGGACGAGCAATCATGTAAATGCAGCTCTCATCTCCGCTGACGATCAGCTGCAGTCCCAGAGATGGCATTCATTTGGACTGTGGCTGTAGTACAGTGGTTAAGGGCTCATGCACATGAACGTGTGCCATCCACTCTGTATCTTCCAGATTGCAGACCCATTCACATGTTCATGTGCATGAGCCCTAAGATCAATCAGTCGTGCTACAAAAAGTCACAGTGCATCCGATGCTTCAATCTGGAGAGAAATAACTTTCAATCCAGTTGCAAATGAGCAGTTTAGAGCACCGAGGGCGGGCGCGGCACTGTGCACTAGTGACCCTCTGCTTCATCTGCCAGCCCCTACTAGAGTGGCCAGAGTCCGGTTTTCTGGCTCCCTGTCCTCCGTGCGGCGCTGTGGCCCCCTGTAATTTTCCCGCTCAGTATGTTAATACTGAGCATCGGTACAGGGAGGAGGAGACGCCAGGGTTTCGCAATGGGCGTCTCCATCTCCCTGGCTGTGCCGCGATCCAATCACAGCGGAGAACGTCACAGCCAGGAAGAAGGTGTTTTTTTTTCTCCCTTGCTGTGACGCTCTGCTGTGATTGGATCGCGGCACAGCCAGGGAGATGGACACGCCCATTGCGAAACCCTGGCGTCTCCTCCTCCCTGTACCGATGCTCAGTATTAACATACTGAGCGGGAAAACTACAGGGGGCCACAGCGGGGTGTACCCCGCAAGTAAAGGTATTTATCTAGAATAAATAAAAACCATAGAAGGTCCTCTTTAAGCCTGCCACTATCAAAACTCTCTGTTGCACGAGGTAAGTATAGTACATGAGAAGAGTCATCAGAAGAGTCCGGCATCCCCAGCATGAGCACTGGTCTGGGCTTTATGTGCGCATGCTCTGGATGACCTGGATTCTTCTGATGACTGATGCTATAACAGAGAGTTTTGACAGCGACATAGTGAGTACCCCTAAACCTCAGCAGTATATTGACATGCTGGTGGTCTTGAGAACAAAAATCTAGTGACGGTCACATTTAATGTGACGCCATAATGAGATGTTTATCTGCACCTCCCGTCTAAATGTGCAGTGGGTGATGCAGGGTGAGGCAGGCACCATCTGATTGCTAAAGCAGCCTTTCAGCACCCAAAGCGTCACTTTAGACAATGTAGGTGACACAGGACAGATTAAGCAATATTGTCACAGTCAATAATATAAATACTGTTATCAAAGGGGAAATGCAGTAAATATGATCTTTAGATATGTCACAGGTACGTGTCAACTGTTATAAATTGTATAAATTCCGGGAGAGATATGAAAGCTGGTTTAATGGGTAACTGTCATATTTTTTTTTTATTTGCTAGTTTATTAGAGCTAGGCATGTATATCTGAGTTAGTCTGTCAATGATTGTCAAAAGATCTGTAATTACCTTATAATAACAGCTTTCATTAATGTCCTCTGTCCCTTTCCACTGCAGGGAGATGCTGGCAACAGCAAGTGTGTATTGGGAGTGAGGGAAAGCAGTTTTGGCCTCAGATAACTGGCAGAGGAGCCATCTTGAGAAGGTCCTCATATTGTAAATGTTTAACCACTTAAGCACCACAGGTTTATACCCACCTAAAGACCAGGCCCTTTTTTACAAATCGGCACTCCACAACTTTAGTGGTTTATTGCTCGGTCATGCAACTTACCACCCAAATGAATTTTACCTCCTTTTCTTCTCACTAATAGAGCTTTCATTTGGTGGTATTTCATTGCTGCTGACATTTTAACTTTTTTTGTTATTAATCGAAATTTAACGATTTTTTTGCAAAAAAATGACATTTTTCACTTTCAGTTGCAAAATTTTGCAAAAAAAACGACATCCATATATAAATTTTTCTCTAAATTTATTGTTCTACATGTCTTTGATAAAAAAAAAATGTTTGGGTAAAAAAAAAAAATGGTTTGGGTAAAAGTTATAGCGTTTACAAACTATGGTACAAAAATGTGAATTTCCGCTTTTTCAAGCAGCTTTGACTTTCTGAGCACCTGTCATGTTTCCTGAGGTTCTACAATGGCCAGACAGTACAAACACCCCACAAATGACCCCATTTCGGAAAGTAGACACCCTAAGGTATTCGCTGATGGGCATAGTGAGTTCATAGAACTTTTTATTTTTTGTCACAAGTTAGTGGAAAATGATGATTTTTTTTCTTTTTTCTTTTTTTCTTACAAAGTCTCATATTCCACTAACTTGTGACAAAAAATAAAAACTTCTATGAACTCACTATGCCCATCAGCGAATACCTTGGGGTGTCTTCTTTCCAAAATGGGGTCACTTGTGGGGTAGTTATACTGCCCTGGCATTCTAGGGGCCCAAATGTGTGGTAAGTAGTTTGAAATCAAAATGTGTAAAAAATGACCAGTGAAATCCGAAAGGTGCTCTTTGGAATGTGGGCCCCTTTGCCCACCTAGGCTGCAAAAAAGTTCCACACATGTGGTATCGCCGTACTCAGGAGAAGTTGGGGAATGTGTTTTGGGGTGTCATTTTACATATACCCATGCTGGGTGGGAGAAATATCTTGGTCAAATGCCAACTTTGTATAAAAAAATGGGAAAAGTAGTCTTTTGCCAAGATATTTCTCTCACCCAGCATGGGTATATGTAAAATGACACCCCAAAACACATTCCCCAACTTCTCCTGAGTACGGAGATACCACATGTGTGACACTTTTTTGCAGCCTAGGTGGGCAAAGGGGCCCATATTCCAAAGAGCACCTTTCGGATTTCACCGGTCATTTTTTACACATTTTGATTTCAAACTTCTTACCACACATTTGGGCCCCTAGAATGCCAGGGCAGTATAACTACCCCACAAGTGACCCCATTTTGGAAAGAAGACACCCCCAGGTATTTCGTGATGGGCATAGTGAGTTCATGGAAGTTTTTATTTTTTGTCACAAGTTAGTGGAATATGAGACTTTGTAAGGGAAAAAAAAAAATGAAAAATCATCATTTTCCGCTAACTTGTGACAAAAAATATAAAATTCTAGGAACTCGCCATGCCCCTCACGGAATACCTTGGGGTGTCTTCTTTCCAAAATGGGGTCACTTGTGGGGTAGTTATACTGCCCTGGCATTTTCCAGGGGCCCTAATGTGTGGTAAGTAGGTAAATGACCTGTGAAATCCTAAAGGTGCTCTTTGGAATGTGGGCCCCTTTGCCCACCTAGGCTGCAAAAAAGTGTCACACATGTGGTATCGCCGTATTCATGAGAAGTTGGGCAATGTGTTTTGGGGTGTCTTTTTACATATACTCATGCTGGGTGAGAGAAATATCTCGGCAAAAGACAACTTTTCCCATTTTTTTATGCAAAGTTGGCATTTGACCAAGATATTTATCTCACCCAGCATGGGTATATGTAAAATGACACCCCAAAACACATTGCCCAACTTCTCCTGAGTACGGCGATACCAGATGTGTGACACTTTTTTGCAGACTAGATGCGCAAAGGGGCCCACATTCCTTTTATGAGGGCATTTTTAGACATTTGGATCCCAGACTTCTTCTCAAGCTTTAGGGCCCCTAAAATGCCAGGGCAGTATAAATACCCCACATGTGACCCCATTTTGGAAAGAAGACACCCCAAGGTATTCAATGAGGAGTATGGCGAGTTCATACAATTTTTTTTTTTTTAGCACAAGTTAGCGGAAATTGATTTTATTTATTTTTTTCTCACAAAGTCTCCCTTTCCGCTAACTTGGGACAAAAATTTCAATCTTTCATGGACTCAATATGCCCCTCACGGAATACCTGGGGGTGTCTTCTTTCCGAAATGGGGTCACATGTGGGGTATTTATACTGCCCTGGCATTCTAGGGGCCCTAAAGCGTGAGAAGAAGTCTGGAATATAAATGTCTAAAAAATTTTACGCATTTGGATTCCGTGAGGGGTATGGTGAGTTCATGTGAGATTTAATTTTTTGACACAAGTTAGTGGAATATGAGACTTTGTAAGAAAAAAATAATAATTTCCGCTAACTTGGGCCAAAAAAATGTCTGAATGGAGCCTTACAGAGGGGTGATCAATGACAGGGGGGTGATCAATGACAGGGGGGTGATCAGGGAGTCTATATGGGGTGATCACCCCCCTGTCATTGATCACCCCCCTATAAGGCTCCATTCAGATGTCCGTATGTGTTTTGCGGATCCGATCCATGTATCCGTGGATTCGTAAAAATCATACGGACATCTGAATGCAGCCTGACAGGGGGGGTGATCAATGACAGGGGGGGTGATCAATGACAGGGGGGTAATCAGGGAGTCTATATGGGGTGATCACCCCCCCTGGAAGGCTCCAGGGAGACGCCTGTATGTGTTTTGCGGATCCGATCCATCTATCAGTGGATCCGTAAAAATCATGCGGACGTCTGAATGGAGCTTTACAGGGGGGTGATCAATGACAGGGGGGTAATCAATGACAGGGGGGTGATCAGGGAGTCTATAT
Source organism: Bufo bufo (assembly GCF_905171765.1). Taxonomy (NCBI): domain Eukaryota; kingdom Metazoa; phylum Chordata; class Amphibia; order Anura; family Bufonidae; genus Bufo; species Bufo bufo. The sequence goes on from NC_053389.1 coordinate 122,798,216, forward strand.
GGGGTGATCACCCCAGTCATTGATCACGCCCCTGTAAGGTTCCATTCAGACGTCCGTATGCGTTTTGCGGATCCGATCCATCTATCAGTGGATCCGTAAAAATCATGCGGACGTCTGAATGGAGCTTTACAGGGGGGTAATCAATGACAGGGGGGTGATCAGGGAGTCTATATGGGGTGATCACCACAGTCATTGATCACGCCCCTGTAAGGCTCCATTCAGACGTCCGTATGCGTTTTGCGGATCCGATCCATCTATCAGTGGATCCGTAAAAATCATGCGGACGTCTGAATGGAGCTTTACAGTGGGGTGATCAATGACAGGGGGGTAATCAATGACAGGGGGGTGATCAGGGAGTCTATATGGGGTGATCACCACAGTCATTGATCACGCCCCTGTAAGGCTCCATTCAGACGTCCGTATGCGTTTTGCGGATCCGATCCATCTATCAGTGGATCCGTAAAAATCATGCGGACATCTGAATGGAGCTTTACAGGGGGGTGATCAATGACAGGGGGTGATCAGGGAGTCTATATGGGGTGATCAGGGGCTAATAAGGGGTTAATAAGTGACGGGGGGGGTGTAGTGTAGTGTGGTGTTTGGTGCAACATATTACTGAGCTACCTGTGTCCTCTGGTGGTCGATCCAAACAAAAGGGACCACCAGAGGACCAGGTAGCAGGTATATTAGACGCTGTTATCAAAACAGCGTCTAATATACCTGTTAGGGGTTAAAAAAATCACATCTCCAGCCTGCCAGCGAACGATCGCCGCTGGCAGGCTGGAGATCCACTCTCTTACCTTCCGTTCCTGTGAGCGCGCGCGCCTGTGTGCGCGCGTTCACAGGAAATCTCGGCTCACGCGAGATGACTCCAATCGGCGTTAGCGTAGCCTGGGGGAGCCGCCGCGATGACGCCTTTCGGCGTTACAGTTGCGGCAACTGGTTAAACAGCCATAACTAAGGGAAAAAGTCAAGGAAAACAGTGGTATGTGAAGAAACTAAAGATTGCTTTAAGCATAATGCTGCTGCAGCAGTAACATATGCTAAAAAAAATTTTTTGATAAAAACATGACAGTTACCCTTTAAGCCATGCCCCATTTCAGGCTATGCCTCCTTTAGGGTGCACCAAGACATGGAGAAAAATTCCACCAGAAAATTTGCAGCATAAAGATATCCCCAATGTTATCCTGTGGGGCTAAAAGTGTGAATCCCTGTGCTGTGTTCCACAGCGTAAATAATTATTTATTGCGGATTTTCTCAAGCTGAATGCCTCCATTCATTTCAATGGGGGATATAATCCGCACAGAAATCCAAAACAAAATTCACAAAGAAATCCACATCTTATTCCGTCTGTAAAAATCTGCACCTTTGTAAAAATTCCCACCTGCAGATTTTCTGGATGCGTCAGGACAGTCTTTGTGGCATCTACACGGAAGTCAATAGTCAAGCAGCAGTTCCATACTGACACTTAACTGCCATTTGAGAAGAGGTAAGAGGTGGGCCTCCGACAGGACTCACTGAACTGCTTCAAAGTGACAGAAATGTGACCATGATACAAAGGGGTGGACATGGATGGACTGGCCATAGACCCTACAGGGAAAAGCCCTCTTCTTGGGCACCAGACAGGTACATAAAGATCTGATACTCTCAGCATTAATTCATGTAGGCAATATTTTGTGCTGCACTGTGGTACTTGGTTCTGCTGGGGCGGTATTTTGTTCTGCACTATGGTATTGCTGGCCCCACCCACTTCTTTTGCCCTGCCTTCTTTCAATTTTGACCTGCCTACAAGGCGGAGGCACTTTTCGGGTTTTTTCACGGCCACTATAAGTTCCCAGTTCACCAAATATTTTTCTGACAGCCACAACAGAGTGTCTAAAGCCGCCCATACACATTCAGTAGCTGTTGGCTGAACAATTGTCAGCTATCTCTCCCAACTCTCTCCCACCTTCCACATACACATTTGGCTCAGTCGAACATGTATATGTATTCTGTGGGGAGAGCTGAGAAAGCGTCTGTCAGACTCTTCTCGGCTTATCTCCCGGGAGAACAAAAGAATCGGGCAAAAATATTCATTTCACCTGATCCTTGTCTGCCCCAACATCATCAGTTAGAGGAGAGTCTGGAGCTTCCCATACATTGTAGTGTGTTGCCTGAACCCCCTAAGAGCAGCGGGTTCGGCAGACAAAAATGTAATGTGTATGGCCTGTGTAGCAGTGGCAGATCCAGAGCCTGGTCTCGGGAGGGGCACTTCCAGATTATTTTCTGTCCGCCGCCACAAGACTACACAGTGTAGAATTATACTGTATATTGTGTGGCACAGTGTAGGCTATATGTGCATAACATAAACATATTTCACATGAAAACTTACAATTACTTGGCTTGGCTCTTGTGGATCTCGGACACCGCTTCAACACTTTGGCTTGGGGCTCGGCGGAGCTGATGTGTTTTATCCTAATGAGAAAGATTTCATAATAAGGATTTGGAGAAGGTGCAGAGGGATAGCAGAGCAGGGAGAGGCTGGTGCTGCTACTAGGGGGTCATACGATGGGGGAGTAATAAAGACCATCATAATGCCCCCCAGTAGAAATAATTCTCCTTATAATGTGACAGTGCAAAAAATACCCCCTTGTAATGCCCCCAGTTAAGCTAATGTCCCCATAGTGCCCCCATAATGTGCCAGTATAAAATAACCCTATATAGTGCCCCCAGTAAATGCCCCCATAGTGCTCCTTTCCCCCCTTCCTCCTAGTGCCCCCCATAATGTACCAGTATAAAATGCCCCATATATAGTGCCCCAGTAGATGCCCTCAGTGTCCCTCATTATTTGCAAGTATAAAATACCCCTTCTTAGTGCCCCCCCGTAGATGACCCCATAGTACTCCTTTCCCCCCTTCCCCATAGTACCCACCATAATGTGTCCCAGTATAAAAATGCTACTGTACAGAGCCCCCCATATAAAATACCCCTTCTTTGTGGCCTCAGTAGAAGGTCCTATAGTGCCCACCAATAATATGCCAGTAACAAGAGCCCCCCCAATCATGTGCCAGTAGCAAGAGCCCTCCCAATCATGTGCCAGTAACAAGAGCCCCCCCAATCATGTGCCAGTAACAAGAGCCCCCCAATCATGTGCCAGTAACAAGAGCCACCCCCAATCATGTGCCAGTAACAAGAGCACCCCCAATCATGTGCCAGTAACAAGAGCCCCCCCAATCATGTGCCAGTAACAAGAGCCCCCCTAATGTGCCAGTAACAAGAGCCCCCCTAATGTGCCAGTAATAAGAGCCCCCCTAATGTGCCAGTAACAAGAGCCCCCCTAATGTGCCAGTAACAAGAGACCCCCCTAATGTGCCAGTAACAAGAGGCCCCCCTAATGTGCTAGTAACAAGAGCCCCCCTAATGTGCCAGTAACAAGAGGCCCCCCTAATGTGCCAGTAACAAGAGCCCCCTCCCCTAATGTGCCAGTAACAAGAGCCCCCCTAATGTGGCAGTAAAACTATTGTACATATAAAAAAAAACAAAAAAAAAAAAACTTATACTTACCTCCATGTTAGCGATGCGATGCAGGCCTCTTCCGGCCTGTGTCCCGCGCTGTACGGCCTCGCGCTGCCTGTGCCGGCCTCTGATAGGCTGCAGGCACTAGGCCGACAGCCTATCAGAGGAAGGGGAAGGGACACGCCTCTCCCTCCCCTGCCTGTTCGCATTTGCAGCACAGCCATCTGTATCGCTGTCCTGAGGACGGCAATACAGATGACTATGGAGATGAGCGCTTCCACAATGGAAGCGCTCATCTCCCTGTGCCCTGCGGCCCCTGTCCCCACCTCTGAGCAGCTGGGGGGGGGGGCAATTGCCCCGTTGCTCCCCCCCTGGATCCGCCAGTGCTGTGTAGACGTATGCCAGCTGCCCCATTTGGGTGCCCGGGAGACCTCTTCCTCACAGTGGTTTCATATTGTGGTATTTGGTGCAGTTTTTTAAGCTAGATCTGGATCCTGCAGGTACATTAAGTAGGCCCTTCCTAGGAGGGAATTCACATATGAAGAGAGGGTCCTGGATGATCAAGACAGCTAGATGCACGCCAAGATCAACCTATAAGAAGAGCGGCTGTATCTCAAAGGACAGCCATGGCATCACAAATTGGTTCTGCTGTAGCCTCTGCAGTGACCTCCTAAAAGTAACCATCTACATGAAGCAGGACTACCTTCACGCACTCCTCTAGCTTGTTTGCCACTGACCTTCCATCATCACCTAGTGTAGCGAGAGAGACCATTGGAGGCATGAATGACAAACAATAATATTCAGGGATGAAAGCAGGTTCTGCCTTGGTAGTAAAGATCAGAGTTCTCAGTAGGGCTGGAGGGCACCTACTGCTATCATGCATAGTGCAGAAACACACAGGACCAACACCAGGAGTCATGGTATGGGATGCCATTTTCTACCATGGTCATTACCACCTGGTATTCGTGGAGGGAATATTAAAAACAAGTCTTCAGCATGTCCAGGCTATTGTGGAATCAGTTCTTCTGCCTGGACTGGTTCCACAGGAGATGTGGTGTTCCCACAAGATAACGCCCACCCACGCACTGCCCGTGCTATACAACATACTCTTCAGTGTCTCCATTAGCTCTCCATGCCAGCTTGATCGCCAGATCTCTCCCCCATCCAGAATGTCTGGGACTGGATAAGGCAATGAATGTCCCATGCACAGCAGCCAACAACTACCTTGGCTGAACTACAGGTCCGGGTTGAAAGAGCTTGGAATAACATACCTCAGGAGGATATCCAGCATTTGTATGACTGGTACCATGCTACAGTGGCAGCCTTTATCGCAACAAGGGGAGATGCCACCCAGTGTTAATGTGACCCTGCCTCGACATATACCCTGCTGCAGAACCCAAAATAAAGGGTGCTCCTCCTTGGTTGTGTGATCGTTGACCAAGCACCACTAACAGTTTATACTTTGTGAATTTTAGCTTAATCGCATTAAAGGGGTTGTGTCACGAAACATATCGTACATTTTTCAAACCAGCACCTGGATGTGAATACTTTTGTAATTCCATGTAATTAAAAATGTATAGCCAGTGAGCTATTCAATAAAATGTATCTGTATAGCGCCACCTGCTGTTTGTCATTTTCCTTATTTTTTTGTCCGTCTCACTGAGCTGGTCGAACATGCTCAGTGTAAATCTTCAACTGCCACCAGCCATATGTTCTGTTAGAAAATGCTTGTTCATCGGGCAATTCTGATTTTAAAGTATGCTTAAAAATCAGGCATGCCAGCGGCAGTTCATGCTAATAGCGATCTGCTGTCGACAAACCACTAGATAGTATGGGGACGAGTGATGGAATAGCGATCAATCCTCCCCATGCTGCGGAGGAGATGACTGTATGTAATAGCAGTGGTCTCCTCCGCTAGCTAGTAATCGATTGCCAGGAAGGAACGCTTGCTCAATCAGCCTGTGTAATACAGTCTTAAACACTTTAGGTACATTTACATGTGACAATGATTGGTGGCAATGTGTCAAGTGTCAACGCAAACAACTGAAAGCACTAACCCTAATCCTAACCTTCCTCATCACTTCAAGTAAATGATTACTCTGACTAAAGTATCACACGCAGGACTCAAACTATCACTATGAATTCACAAGGTGTCTGTACGCACCAAAACACTCAGGCACTGATTTATCATACCTTCACTCCAGAATTCTGGCATAAAAAAGTCATAAAATATGGCATTTGCGACTTTTTGCACTCGCTTGCGCATAATCAATGCGATTGCGCAAAATTTTGTGACTTTTTGCATGTGTAAACCACTCACTCCAGTTTTGTAATTGAAAGATCAAAAAATGCTTAGTATCAAAACCAAAGGGACAAGGGGCCACCCAGAGAGCAGAGAGCTACAAGTCCACATTTATCACGACTTACAATACTAATCAAAAAGTCCTACGGGATATCCTCACCAAACACTGGCCAATCTTGTTGGCAGACCCGTTCTTGAAGGACCACATTAAACCTAGGCCACAGCTTACGTTGTGGAAAAACACTTTGTCAATGATGTTTTTCCCTAACCTTTATGGCAGTTATAAATGTGGCCACCGTTTATGCAAATGTTGCCTAAATATATCACTACGGAAGTGCAATTTCAGTAGTAATGTCACAGGTGAACGTTTTGATATTAAGACTCTCTTGAATTGCTCCTCCTCCTATGTCATCTATCTCCTAGAGTGTACCTGTGGACTCAATACACTCAGTTTATCATAAAACCTATAGAACCAAGTACCTGTTCCAACCGTTTCCAACTCCTCAAGAAAAAAGAGATCTTTACAATGCAGACCCTGGAACCACACGGCCTGAACGAATCTTTGGAAAGCAACTGCTTTTAGGTCTTTTCTTTACCCACACCACCCCCTCCAGTTCATCAGTTAGTAGCAGAATCAAATATATCCTTCTTGTATCATCCGTTATTCCTACGTTTTCCTCCATCATCCCAGTATTCCCTTATCCATCCTCTTCATGTACCCCACCTCCCACTTTCCGCAATCCTCTCCCTAGCTTCTCTGTCACTTTCCATATCCATCTATTCTTCATCTGCATCATTCCATTATAGTTCTATTTTATTATCCCACTGGGATCCCTTTTTAATCATCACATGCCCTATCCCGTTGCATTCAACATTACACCTTGTTTCCAAAGTCCATTACCCCTTAACATCTCCAGCCCTAGCGTCGCAACCCATCCCATTAATCACAGTTCCTTCCCTCCTCCTCCCCACCATCAATCAACCGGGTCACTCCCCGCAACACTTCTTTTTATTGGCGCGCTTTATCCAGCACGCTGTCCGAGCCCAGCATCACGGGAAGTGCTCTGGCATCCCCCACGTCTGACCACCGGCTTTCAAGGTAAATACCTTCATCTCATATCTGACATGTGTCTAAAACAGTTCAGCGAACCCTACTGTGTATGGGACTCCAAGGCAGACGGATGGTCACTACTCCTCTGCTAACAAAGTTGCGTCAGCAGAAAAGGCTTAAATTTTCACTGCAGCATTGGAATTGGACCTCTGCTGATTGGCAAATGGTTGCCTTCTCCAATGACTCATGTTTTCTTCTTCATCGGATGCACGGATGTTGGTGTGTAAGGTGAGAAACATCAGAAAACAAACACTCTGCAACCATTGCTGGAAGAACACAAGCTGGAGGTGACAGAATTATGGTCTGGGGAATGTATTGGCATTCTCTGGGCCAACTCATCCATGTGGAAGGCACACTCAACCGATTTGGGTATAATTTCATCCTTGCAGATCACGTACACCCATACATGCTGATTGTCTTACCTGGTTGGGATGGGATCTTCCAGTAAGACAATGCGACATGTCACACACCTAGAAATGTCTGACATTGGTTGGAAGACCATGACCAAGACTTCCAAGTACTACCCTTGCCCCCTAATTCCCTAGACTTGAACCCAACTGAGCATCTATGGGACCACCTAGATCGTTGTGTTTGCTCTATGGATCCTCCTCCACTCTCCCTCCAGCAGATGTGGGATGCACTGGAGTCAACATGGCTTCATATACCTGTGAAAACCTATCAGAACTTTATTGAGTAACTCCCAGCCGGTCTGGCTTCTGTCAGTGCTGCACACGGCGGTTTCTCTGGCTAGCCACAGAAACAGTTGACATGCTGCGAAATTCAATATCCACATGGCAGGTCAATTTCCGCAAGGTAAGAAAAAGCAAAGTGTACATGAGATTTGTCTGTTTTCTATGGGGAAAACCACTATGTCTAAAGGCTGGTTTACACTGGCCGAGAAGCAGCTGATTGTAGGGAAGAAAGCGTTCCTTCCCGACAGTCGGCTGCTCGTTCAATGATGATCTCCACAGTATGAGAAGGAAGAATGGCTATTGCTCGTCCCCATACAGCTGCATTGTTTATGGGCAGCAGATCGCTATTTAGACTGCACAATCTGCTGCCCAGAAACGATAATTGATGTGCCTACACAAATGACAGGATCAGTGGCACCTTTAGACGGGCAGATTGTCGGGAACGAGTGTTCATAGGAACATTTGCTCCCAATAATATGCCTGACAATCAGGCAGTGTAAATCCACCTTAAAGTGCGAAATCGCACAAACAATTGACATGCTGAAGATTTTAAAATTCACATGGCAGGTCAATTTCCTAACAGAATAAATACACAAAAAAGGGCCAGATTTATCATTAGCTCAAGTCAGAACAATGGAGTGAAAAATGGAGTGCAATCGCTAAAACTGCGCAAAAATGTGCAACTTTTTTCTGCTCTGCACTATGCTCGCCAGTTTTCTGAAAGTGGGCGTGTTTTCTTATGTAAATTAATCTCTAGACAGATTTACTATTGCGACTATTTAAAAAGTCGCAAAAAAATCACAAAAAAATGTGCACTCCAGTGAGGACCATGCTTATCTTATGAGACTTTTTAATAGAACATGCAACTTTTTCGTAAAGACGTGCGACTTTTGTAAAGCTGCTTACTGACGGATAAACTGCTACCGTCAAACCACATTTATTACAGTCTTAAAGGGCCGATCATAAAACTGACTTTAGCCATATGTGAAAGTGGAGTGAGCTGTCAGAGTAATGATAAATCTGGCACAAAGTGTATGAGATCTGACAAATCTTATATACACTGTGGGAACTGTATTACAATGCAGTTTTCCTGCATGAAAAAACACGGATAAACCATAACGTGCGGGTAGACTGCTTATACATATATGGGGTCATTTATTAAGACCGGCGTTTTAATAACCCTGAGCTGGTGCTTGATGCGTTTAAGTTTTCTAGAGCCAGTTTTTGGTGTAGAAAATGATAAATGCTGACCCGCTCTCATCCCTGCCCAAGCCATGCCCACTTTTTTAGGCGTACTATAGCCGCCATCGTTTTTTTTGTGGCATTTTGCAACACTATTGGGTTTTTAGTGGTGCTTTTCGCAGCAATTTTTTGCAGTAAAAATGTAAGCTCCAGATGTTAGCTGAAGGTCTATGGGAAATATGAAATGCAGTTCACACAGGTTTTCTTGCTTGTGACATTCTTTTTCTATTTGGGTGAATTCTTTGTGTCTATTTTTTTTTTTATGCGCAGTACATTTGCAGTGGCCAGGTTTGGGGTGGCCCCAACGCTACTCTGGTTCCCCTCAGACACTGTCGAGATGTCAACACGTGTTGCTGCTCCCCAGAAGGGATGGTAAGGCGTGGTGCACCCGAATGGGAAATAAGTCCAGAGAGTCAGGGTCTGCAGTAAACCAGTGTGCTTCTCTACTGGAGGCATTCAGGTGCAAAACAATACAGGCGAGACATAGGGTTGGCTTCCCCAGTCTCCTCCTTGACAGAAGAAGGGTTTGATGCTGAGAAAAGGTTAGCTGTCCCTTTCTCTCTTTATCTCTCTCACAGAAGGCTGGTACCCTGGTCAAAGGGTAGAGGCTCACAGTCTGTAGCTCAGTAGTCAGGGTGACTCCTTGGCCACAGGGCTGGGGACCCATGGTCTTTGGCTCAGCATCCCCATCTCAGCATCTTCTGGTCACTCATGCAGGCTGGCATGAGTCTCCCCCTCCAAGCCCTGGTCCCTAACTGCATAACAGGGTCTCTGACTGCTCTCCTTATATACTATTTCTAGCTAGACTAGAACCTTCTAGTGGGAGGGGTGGGGTAGTGGAGAAACTCAGCACAAACAATTACAAAGTTACCACTCCCGTCTGTCATAGACTTACATTAGAGCTTCAATGATACTCAATGGCAATGACACAGCAGTTTTTCCAGACAAAAACAACTTCTCAGACATAACAACATAGCTAAACCAGACATTTATAAGGTGGTAAACAAGTCTGTCTTTTTCCCTCCAAAACATGATCTTATTTAACCCCTTATCGACACATTACGTACTACTATGTCATGGGAATCACTGTGTTCCCGCAATTTGACGTAATAGTCTGTCATGGTGATCGCGCGGGCACCGAAGCTGTGCGCGCACGATCACTGCAGGGGCCCGGCAGTCCCTGGTAGCTGGGCCCCTGCTGTATCCATCGGGATCACTCTAAAAGCTGATGCCAGCGGATTAACCCCTTCTATGCCGTGGTCCGCGCTGACCGCGACATAGAAGGGGGTTTGTGTCGGGTGAGTGAGCGCATTGAGTCCCAGCGCTGCTGTGGTGGGGACCCGATGTGTGACAAGGCAGCCCGATGCTGTGCAGAGGCTGCCCAATGCCTTGCACGGCATCGGGACCTTCTACGGGTGCCAAGGAGATCCAGCCTAAGACTGGGTCTCCTAGGCAACCTGTTAGTGTATGACTCAGTGTCATACATTAATAGGCAATGCATTACAATACAGATGTATTGTAATGCATTGCAAAAGGGAACAGACCCCCAAAAATGAACATCAGAAATAAAGTAAAGAAAGAAAAGTAAAAAATGTGTTTTTAATAAAATTTATACAGTAATAAAATTAATAAAGTAAAAAAAGAAAAAAAACGCCCCTTTCCCCTTATTTTATAATAAAAAAACAGAGAAAAAAAAACCCACACATATTAGGTATCGCTGCGTCCGTAATGATCGGCTCTATAAATATATCACATGATTTACCCTGTCCGATAAACACCATTAAAAAAAACGGTATAAAAAAAAGTAATTTTTGTCACCTTACATCACAAAAAGTGCAACCAAGCGATCAAAAAGGTGTATGTCCCACAAAATGGTATCAAGAAAACCGTCACCTCATCCCGCAAAAAAATTATCCCCTACCTAAGACAATCGCCCAAAAAATAAAAATAAAGTATAGCTCTCAGAACATGGAGACACTAAAACATAATTTTTTTGTTTCAAAACTGCTATTATTTTGCTAGTGAAATACACAAAAAAAAAATATACATATTAGGTATCGCCACGTCCGTAACAACCAGCTCTATAAAAATATCACGTGACATAACCCTTCCGGTGAACACCGTAAAAAAAAAAAAGCCATTTTCATCACATTACATCACAAAAATTGCAACAGCAAGTGATCAAAAAGTCATATGCAAAATAGTACCAATCAGACCGCCACCTCATCCTGCAAAAAATGAGACCCTACCTAAGAGAATCGGTCAAAAAATAAAAAAGATATGGCTCTCAGACTATGGATACACTAAAATATTATTATTTTGGTTTCAAAAATGCTATTATTGTGTAAAACTTAAATAAATAAGAAAAAGTTGACATATTAGGTATTGCCACGTCCATAACGATCTTCCCTATAAAAAAGTCATATGACTAATCTCTCAGGTAAATGCTGTAAAAATAGATAAATAAAAACTGCGCTAAAACAACCAATTTTTTGGTCACCTTGCCCCATAAAGTGTAATAATGAATGATGAAAATATCATATGTACCTAAAAATGGTACCAATAAAAACGTCAACTCTTCCTGCAAAAAACGAGCCCCTGCACAAAATTATCGGCAGAAAAGTAAAAAATAAATAGGGCGTTCAGAAAATGGAGATACAAAAAACTAATTTTTTAATTGAATTTTCAATTCAAAAATGCTTTATTATGTAAAACTGAAACAAACATCATAGAAAGTAGACATATTTGATATCATTGCGTCCGGAACAACCTGCTCTATAAAAATAGCTTCATGATCTAACCTGTCAGATGAATGTTGTTAAAAATAAAAAATAAAAACAATGCCAAAACATCAATTTTTTTGTTACCTTGCCTCACAAAAAATGTAATATAGAGCAATTAAAAATCATATGTACCCCAAAATAGTAGCAATAAAACTGGCTTCTTATCCCGTAGTTTTCAAAATGTGGTCACTTTTTTGAGTTTCTACTGTAGGGGTGCATCACGAGGGGTTAAAATGGGACATGGCATCTAAAAACCAGTTCAGCTAAATCTGCCTTTCAAAAACCATATGGTGTTCCTTTCCGACTGCGCCCTGCCATATGCCTGTACAGCAGTTTACGATCACATGTGGGGTGTTTCTGTAAACCGCAGAATCAGGGTAATAAATATTGAGTTTTATTTAGCTGTAAACCCTTGCTTTGCTACTGGAAAAAATAGATTAAAATGTAAAATCTGCCAAAAAAGTGAAATTCTGAAATGTCGTCTCCATTTTCCATTAATTCTTGTGGAACACCTAAAGGGTTAACAAAGTTTGTAAAATCAGTTTTGTATACCTTGAGGGTGTAGTTTCTAAAATCGGGTCATTTTGGGTGGTTTCTATTATGTAAGCCTCACAAAGTGACTTCGGACCTGAACTGGTCCTTAAAAAGTGGGTTTTGGGAATTTTCCGAAACATTTCAAGATTTGCTTCCAAACTTCTAAGCCTTCTAACGTCCCCAAAAAATAAAATATCATTTTCAAAATGATCCAAACATAAAGTAGACATATGGGGAATGTAAAGTAATAACTATTTTTCGAGGTATTACTATCTATTATAAAAGTAGAGAAATAGAAATTTGGAAATTTGCTAATTTTCCCAATTTTTTAAAAAATTTTGTATTTTTTTATAAAATTTTTACCACTGTCATGAAGTACGATATGTGACGAGAAAATAATCTCAGAATAATCTCAGAATAGCCTGTGACACATGTCAGATTTGCAAAAAATGGCCTGGGCAGGAAGGTGAAAACAGGCCCGGGGTTGAAGGGGTTAAACTCTATGGCAGCTGTGGAAAATTACCAGCTTCTTATTCAAAGTCCCAAAAATCTCTCAGTATTCATTAACCCTTTCCACAGAGCCTCGCAAATACAGTGCAAATAAACAAAATATATATTACAACATACATATAAAATGCAGTTACACAGTATTAAACAATGCATGTTAACTCTTTAAAGTGAAATAAAGTAAGAGGTAAGAAGTTTATAACTTTGCAGAAAAAGGGAAACAGGGGCAAATGTCCAGACTTCACAGTACCCCTGCTCCAGGGCGTTACACATTTAAGCAATGGCATTTTTTTCTGGTGTTTTTCCATCCTCTTTTCTTTAGGGAGCAGCCTGATAGAAAATTCAAACGTGCATACATTTTTAACTGGCACTTTTTTAGCTGCAAAAAACCCCACCAAATTTATGTGCGCAGGAGCCCTTATACAGTGATGAAAATGCGGTGCCAACCAAGCACCACTGATGCCACTATACTGTTCATATCTAATACATCTATACTGTGGCCAAGCAACTGTCAAAAAAAAAAAAAATGTTCATAGAAAAAAAAGGGAATATATTGGGAACATTTTTGCAATGAAAAAAAAATGTAATTAACACAGATTTGTAATACAAAAGCGTAAATACGGTAAGACCATTTAGATGTACTGGCACCTTCTTCAATAACAGAAAATGGAATTAATAGAAATCAGTAATATGGAAGTGTGAACGAGCCCTCCGTCTGTGTGTCCAGGATTTCATGCAGATTTGTTCATTCTGGTTTTAAAGAAAGAAACATTTGTTGCACTGACCACATCCTCAGTCTGAGATGTTCTAGGACATCAATCCGGCTCGTCATCAAAGCGGAACAGCCTGATTACTTGCATCGTTTTATTAGATGTAAACATCTTAATCCTAGTGTAAAATCCATTTCCCCTGCAGTAAAATCACAATTTCACAGGACATTATCTGATGTCACTTTATAGCTCCACTGAAACTGAAGAGCTGTTTCAAGAGGCCTCCACAGAATACTGACACAGACGCAGTGCTGCCTACTGATGATAACTGAACGTTTTATGCCCCCAGAAAAAAGAGGTGATCTCGCCTGTGCCACCTTCTGGACGTGGCTCCCTATCAACGTCCAACCTTTGGCCTTTGACGTCACAAGGGAAAATAGGTGAGCCAGAGGTCCATCTGCAGACAGCTGCGTTGGGTTGTTTGCCCCTCATGAGTAGGGAGAAGGGTTTTGGCTAGCTGAATGCAATGCTTTCGATGAAGATTAGGGTAGACACGTGTGCTCCTTAAAGGGGTTTTCTGGGATTACTATGTTTTTTAGTTTTTTTAACTGATATGCTTATCCAGTTGTTTATTTTATGTAATTAGGACTCTCCTGGCCCGTTTTCACCATGTTAACCAATCACTTTGGTTTGTTTCCATTCTGTATGTAGCACTTCCTGTTTCTGTATCCAACCAAACCCATGATGCACTTCTCCTTTCTCTGCCACAGCTCCAGCACCGCCTCCTTAGCAACACTGTAACTGAGCACTGCTAAGGCATTCCTCCCAACTTTTGAGAAACATAAAGAGGGACAATATGTGCCTCTCACAGTAGTTATACCCAGTTTCGGACTGGGGTGCCTTGGGCCCACCAGTGGAATTGATTCTGGGGGCCCACCGTACAGCTACCATAAATGGAAATGTTTTCGGTCTCATGCACTTGACCGTGTGCATTTTAGTACACAATACACAAGTGGGCAAAACAGAATTATATTGTGCACTATTACACTATATCAAAGATTTTTCATGAAGCAACGAACACATGGCTTTTAGTTCGTAACGTGTTGGTTATTTACAGTCAGCAGCGTGGATTGTACTAAATGAACCACCCAGTCCCTCAGCCAGGCTAAACAACATCCAAAGTGAAGAAAATGTTTGCCAGCAACTGAAAAAGTTTATTTGGGTGAATATAACAAAAGGATAGGGCTACAAGGTGACACTGGCCGCACAGCAGTAGCGGTGATCCTAAAGAAATGAATGGGATCTTCATGATAGTCGTAAGAAATCCAACAAATAAAAATTATTTATGTAACAAACGAAAAAACCTTATGGCTGTTAAAAATGTATGTACTATAAATAAATAAAATTTAAAATAAATAAAAAATGGAAAGGAAGGGGACCAGTCATGAACAGTCTAATAACCTTTATTTTTATTTTTTGTAAAGGAATGGGAAAGTAAGAAAATCTGCTATTTTATAGCATGCACTGTAATTTGATTTTTATTTTAAAAAATTGTGGAATAGAAAAAAAAACATTTTGTGTTTTAGGCCTCTTTCACACTTGCGTTGTTGGGATCCGGCATGCACTTCCGTTGCCGGAGGTGCCCGCCGGATCCGGAAAAACGCAAGTGTACTGAAAGCATTTGAAGACGGAACCGTCTTCCAAATGCTTTCCGTGTTACTATGGCAGCCAGAACGCTATTAAAGTCCTAGCTGCCATAGTAGGAGTGGGGAGCGGTGGAGCAGTATACTTACAGTCCGTGCGGCTCCCGGGGCGCTCCAGAATGACGTCAGAGCGCCCCATGCGCATGGATGACGTGATCCATGTGATCACGTGATCCATGCGCTTGGGGCGCCCTGACGTCACTCTGGAGCGCCCGGGGAGCCGCACGGACGGTAAGTATACTGCTCCCCCGCTCCCCACTGCACTTTACCATGGCTGCCAGGACTTTAGCGTCCCGGCAGCCATGGTAACCATTCAGAAAAAGCTAAATGTCGGCTCCGGCAATGCGCCGAAACGACGTTTAGCTTAAGGCCGGATCCGGATCAATGCCTTCCAATGGGCATTAATTCCGGATCCGGCCTTGCGGCAAGTGTTCCGGATTTTTGGCCGGAGCAAAAAGCGCAGCATGCTGCGGTATTTTCTCTGGCCAAAAAACGTTCCGTTCCGGAACTGAAGACATCCTGATGCATCCTGAACGGATTTCTCTCCATTCAGAATGCATTAGGATAATCCTGATCAGGATTCTTCCGGCATAGAGCCCCGACGACGGAACTCTATGCCGGAAGACAATAACGCAAGTGTGAAAGAGCCCTTACTTTATACACTGTCACCATGTACTGGAAATGCTATATAATATATATTACTACGAGGTGCCATAGTCATAAGGACGCTGCTCCACCTAATGGCTGCCGCATGGCCAAACACCAGAAGTCGGCACAGTCTGAAAATCCGTTTACTACTTGCTGATTCTTAATGGCCGTGTGATTCTAGGCAATCTCTTAATTTATTTGTATACCGTACATACTTTAGTTTTTTGCTACATGGGATGACACCACTGTTCAGAATGTTGGCTGTGTAGAACTGCTGGCAACAGCAAATGATGGTTTGGATACAACATCGGTGACCATCATTATTGCAATGTGAGGGTGCAGATTTTGTGGCAGAATATTTTGCGACTGAAAATCAGTTCCATTCATTTGAATGGGGCAGTGAGCATATGGATTTCGGCAAGCCCCATTAAGGTGAATGGAACAGATTTTCAGTCCCGGAATTTTCGGCAACGTGTGAAGGCACATGATGCAGATTATGTGGTGTTTTTCTGTGCGGATTTTTATATGGAAAAATCGCAGCGTAATACAGTACTAGTATTAAACGTATTCGATTAGACATGTACACTTTCTGTGCAGAAACTGACCTGGCATTTTGCACCCTTGTATTGCAAAGGTTGAAATCTCCCAAAAAATTATTACAAATAATTGACAAGCTGTGGATTTCAAAAATACACAGCAGGTCAATTTCGGCATTGAAGAAAAAAGCAAAGTGTACATGAGATCTCATCTATTTGCTGGTTCTGTATAAGGGCTCTTGCCCACGAATGTAAGGGCTCCGTGCCCGTGCTGCGGACCGCATACGGCGGTTCTGCAATACATGGGTCACCAGCAGTGTGCATTCCGCATCACGGATGCGGACCCATTCACTTGAATGGGTCCGCAAATCCGTGATGCCGGCGGTCCGTGCCTGCCGCTGTCTTGCTGTCCTGGGCAGGCACGGACGTCTCTGTGCTCTCCCTGTGTAAATTGGGATTAGTGCTCAGTGAACTTTTCATCAGAACTGAGATAGTTAATGCTTTCCGCCTGCCCAGGAGCTAGTAAGCACTGCTTCACAAGAGTGCGCCCATTGGGGGAATCACGCTCCGTGTGTGAGCATGATCCTCCATTCTGAACTTGCAGAAGCGCATGGCATTATACTGATTTATAATGCTATGTGCCGCTCCTTGACTTTACTGCTACAGAATAATAATAGAGAATCATAAATATAGCTGGTTCCTACACCGCCCTGAACATTGTAGGCTTAGGTTAGGCCCAGGAGAGGCAGTTCTGTTAGTGTTAGGGACCCATCTGCGGAAGCCACCTTGACACGGGTAGATGGGCCTGACACAAGTTTGATCAAAAATATGCGCAAAGAGCTTCCATTTTTCATGTATAGTAGGTATAATACCACTATAATCCAATTTAATCCCTAATCCCTAGTTCTATTGTTTGCATGTGTAATGGTGTGCTGCCATACATTTTCTGTTTGCTGGCTACAGAATCAAAGTGACATAAAGCTGTCAGTATGATCCTGTAGAAATAAGCTCAAGCAGAGGCACATAGCATTATAAATCTGTATAATGCAGTTTGCTCCTGCAAGTCCAGAACAGAGGATCATGCTCACACATGGAGCGCGATTCCCACAATGGACAGCCCTAAGTTGCTGATAAGTCAACCTATTTAGCTGGGCTGTAGTTTCACATTCTTGGCTGAGCTTTGAGGTTTTCTATGTGTTAGTAACCAGTGAAGGTGATCTCGTCCCGTGTACTGAACCGTAACAATCTAACAGGGAAGAGAGAGGAGAGTTACATTGTCAGTACTTAGGCCCTGATTTATCATACCTTCACTCTAGAATTCTGACATAAAAAAGTCGCAAAATAGGGCTTTTGCGACTCGCTTGTGCAAAACTTTGCTACTTTTTACATGCACTTGTTCAAAATTTGGTGACTTTTTGCATTTTTACACCATTTACTCCAGTTTTGTAATATGGGTGGAAAAGTGGGTGTGGTTAGCTATGTTAATGAGTTTCACTCCAGATTTATCATTGCGACTTTTTTTTAAAAGTCGCAATCTCACTCCAGGAAGAGGGTGGAGTAGGAAAACTGGAGGTACTTCTCTAGACAGAAGTGTTGGGTTTAAGGATAAGCCAAATTTATCAAACAACTTGAGACATTTGATAAATGTTACACAAAGTACTCCAACACAGACTCAAGCAAAACTGACTTCAAATATTCCCCTTATGATAAATTCCCCTCTTAGTGTTGACGGTAGGTAGAGAGGGAAGCAGCACACTTACTGTCAGCGCTAAGCACTGGCAATGTAGTTCTTCTCTCTCCTTCATGCACTCAGGGAAGAGAGGAGAATGAGGCTCCCAGTACTTAGCGCTAACAGTAAATTTACTATGTTCCTGTAGACCTACTATCAAAGCTAAGCTCTGGCTGTCTGGATCTCCTATCTCATCCTGGGATTGCTAGCGCTTAGCACTGACAGTAGGTGTACACAGACATAGTACACTTGTTGTCATCGCTAAGCGCTGGTAATGTCGTTCTTCTCTCTCCTTCCTGCGCTCAGTAAGGAGGGAAGAGAGCGGAGAACAAGACTACCCCCGCTTAGTACTGGCAGTAAATGTACTGCTTACTACTGGTAGGTATACAGGCACACAATACACATACTGACTTTGTTAAGCGCTGACAGTCCCATTCTGCTCTCTCTTCCAAGTGCTCAGTAACTAACAGAGAAGAGTAATGAAACAGGCAGAGTGGGCACATATAGGGAGCCAGGCGCTGGGGTAGAGAGATAAGAGGCAGGCTGAAAAGAGACCAGCACTGTATGTACCACATAGTTGTCTTTAATGCCCAGTTAGGGTGATACAAAGGAAACTCTTTGCACCCTGGTTTCTAAGGCCCCTTTCACACGAGCGAGTATTCCGTGCGGGTGCAATGCGTGAAGCAAACGCATTGCGCCGGCACGGAATCCGGACCCATTCATTTCAATGGGGCTGTGTACATGAGCAATGTTTTTCACGCATCACTTTTGCGTTGCGTGAAAATCGCAGCATGTTATATATTCTGCGATTTTCACGCAGCGCTGGCCCCATAGAAGTGAATGGGGCTGCATGAAAATCACATTGCGTCCGCAAGCAAGTGCGGATGCAATTTTCACAGATGGTTGCTAAGAGATGTTGTTTGTAAACATTCAGTTTTTTATCACGCAATAAATCGCATTGCACCCACGCGATAAAAACTGAACAACTGAACGCGATCGCAAACAAAACTGAATGTACTTGCTTGCGAAATTGCGCATTTTTCACTGAACGCATCCACAACGCATCCGCACCTAATCCGCTCACGCTTGTCTGCAAGGGGCCTAACGAGTATAATCTGCTGAAGTTGTAGAGCCTTGTCTCCTTTTTAAAGAAAAAAAAAAGGAAAATATCAACACTAAACATTTCGATGCTTTGATGGCACCAGTGTTCCTCTTTGATTTAAAAATGTGCCATAAAAAGATTTTTGATGGTTTGTAAATGGCAACTGAATGTAAAAGTTGTCAGCACATTAAAAAGCCAGAGGCAAATTAATTTCCCCTATTCAAAGATGAAAAGATGTCATTTCTCAGCCACCAAGAACTGTTTGAAGTTCTTATCTATTTTCAAGACTGTATAGGATTAGCATCAACTTTGTAAATGTAAACTCTGAAATCTACAAAGAGAATTCAAATAGAAGGGAATACAAAATGTGACCAGAACCATTCATTCTCTACCTCCAGCCTCGGCTATTATCACTATATAGAAAGTCATAATATTCAGATCTATCAAGTTACAACAAAGTATCTTGATACAGATGGGCACAGTTAGCATTTGGGGGTTTTACCATTATTAAAGGGGCTGTATGAGATTAGAAAAAATGGATGTTCAATCCTGAATCAGGTATTCAACTGAGTAGGACTAAGCTGCAATACCAGACATAGCCCATGGACAAGAGTAGCACTGTTTCTGGAAGTAAACTGCCATGTTTTTCTAATCTCCTTCAACCCCTTTAACTTTTATCGGTTACTAATTAACTATACAGTAAGTGCTCCCATTAGCAGTGCCATTAGAATGCTTTTTAGGAGTCAGAGCTCCATTTTCCCGAAACAGAGTCCCAAATAATGGATATTTAGAGAAGCTCCACCAGCAAACTACTGGAGCCCAGCCTTGATTTATTGATTTACAGCCTGATTGATTTATTACAGAGTCCCAAATAGCCTACTTCCTTTCACACATTTGTTCAGCCTGCACCCACCACTAGGGGGAGCTCACTGCAGTGGCTGAGGCAGGTCACTGCTGTGTGTCAAGAAGCACCATGAAGTAGAGACCAGCAGGAACCCAACAAGCATTAGAATGGGATCAGTGGAGGTGAGTATGACTTACTGTATTTTGTTTTTGTTATACTACACTGAGACTTTAAAAAATGATTGGCTGGAAAATCCCTTAAAGAGCAAAGCTAATTTTGGCCTTAGGACCACATCATTTTTTTATTGTTTTTGTCTGATGGGATTCTATTGGCCATAACTTCTTTTTCCATTTTTACATCTACATACATGTTTAGGGCCTCGCTTTTTTTGCAGGATGAGTTATAGATTACATAATATTTGAGGTGCATGTAAGTTATTAAGGTAATGCCAAATTTACATGGATTTTCAGAATGGCATAATGCAGCAGTTTTTTTTTTTTATTATTATTTGTTTTACTCAATTTACCATAATTGACAAAAATGACTTTATTGCATATAACATTATGAGATCAGTAATCATGTCATATATTTGTTTGTGTGTTTTGCTATTAAATAATTTTTATACAATAAAAATTATGTATTGGATACAAATTTGTTTACTGTCTTCTTGCTTGCTTCTGGGTTACTATTTTATGTATGGTAATTATAAACTTATTTTGGGGGCAATTGTGACCCCAGAGCTAGTGGTGAAATGGCAAAAAAAGAGCCCCTTACCACGATCTGCATTGATCAAGTTGTTAAATAGCTGTCAACACTGGGGATCGTCTACAGGTGATCGCCATGCAAAACCACCAGGTATATGTATTTCAACGTAGCAAGGGGTCCTTCCTGCAACGTACATATACATGAGTCAGACTGACCCACCAGAGTAATAGAGGATCCGGTGGGCCCCAGCTCTGACACAATAAAGAAATCTTTATAAAACATAGCCCCTAAGGTCTATCAGAAGGCAATTTCATTTGGAGCTGACCTTGTGATAAGATCAGAGGTAGACATACCATATAGGAAAAGGGACCCAAAACCATCTTATGATGAAAACACCAATTCATCCTAATGTCTAGTTTTCTGTATGAAATTGAGAGTTAAAGAGGTTGTCCTATGAAAAATATTCTACAGTTTTTAAACCAGCACCTGGATCTGAATACTTTTGTAGTTGCATGTAATTAAAAATTTAGCATAGCCACTGAGTTATTCAAAAGAATGTATCTGTATAGCGCCACCTGCTGTTTCTTTGTCCTGCTCACTGAGAAGGCCGCACATGCTCAGTTTCATCCTTAAAGAGGACCTTTCACCTGTATAAACTATGTGAACTGAGTATGCTGCCATATAGAGCGGCGCCCGGGGATCTCACTGCACTTACTATTATCCCCGGGCGCCACTCCGTTCTCCCGTTATAGGCTCCGGTACCTTTGCTTCTTAAGTTATAGTAGGCGGGTCTTCTCTTGTCCTGTGGGCGTCTCCTTCTCCTAGGCTGCTGCGCTGGCCAATCGCAGCGCACAGCTCACAGCCTGGGAGAAAAAAACCTCCAAGGCTGTGAGCTGTGCGCTGCGATTGGCCAGCGCTGCAGCCTAGGAGAAGGAGACGCCCACAGGACAAGAGAAGACCCGCCTACTATAACTTAAGGAGCAAAGGTACCGGAGCCTATAACGGGAGAACGGAGCGGCGCCCGGGGATAATAGTAAGTGCAGTGAGATCCCCGGGCGCCGCTCTATATGGCAGCATACTCAGTTCACATAGTTTATACAAGTGAAAGGTCCTCTTTAAACTGCCTCCTTAGTTCTGATAGGGAGAGCAGGGACACGCCTCCTGAGCTGCAGCAGAAAAGACACTCCCCTTGAGTTGTCAGCTTGATATAAATCTAGCAGAGCAATGAATGGGAAAATCTCTGGATCCATGTGAGGTACAGGGCTGGTTCTAGCTTTGTTAGGCTGAGATTTCTGCACGGGTGCAATGCGTGAGTTGAACGCATTGCACCCGCACTGAATCCGGACCCATTCATTTCTATGGGGCTGTGCACATGAGCTGTGATTTTCACGCATCACTTATGCGTTGCGTGAAAATCGCAGCATGCTCTATATTGTGCGTTTATCACGCAACGCAGGCCCCATAGAAGTGAATGGGGCTGAGTGAAAATCGCAAGCATCCGCAATCAAGTGTGGATGCGGTGCGATTTTCACGCATGGTTGCTAAGATGACAGTCTATTCACTGTATTATTTTCCCTTATAACATGGTTATAAGGGAAAATAATAGCATTCTTTAATACAGAATGCTTAGTAGGTGGTCAATTGAGGGTTAAAAAATAAAAAATAATTAACTCACCTTCTCCTCTTGATCGCGTAGCTGCCGGTCTTTTCTTACTTCGTTAATCATGAGCTGCCGGCTAAAGGACCTGTGGTGACCTCACATCACATGGTATAATCACATGGTCCATCAGTGAAGAAGTTCGGGTCTGGGTACCACAGTCAGTTTTTTATCACGCGCGTGCAAAACGCATTGCACCCGTGCGATAAAAACTGAACAACTGAACGCAATCGCAGTCAAAACTGACTGCAATTGGGTACCTACTCGCGCGGGTTTGCCGCAGTACACCCGGGACGCATCCTGAACAAATCCGTCACGCCCGTGTGAACTCAGCCTTAGAAAGGGGTTTTCATGTCTGATTCTAATTTTTTACATTAGTCATGCGATAAAACCTTTAAGGTTGATTTACATGGCGTGATATTCGGGCAGATTACTGGGAACGAATGTTCCTGTGAACGCTTGTTCCAGAATGTGCCGCCGATCACCTGATGAACAAGCAAAACGCTTGTTCATCAGGTGATGCTGTCATTTGTGCAGGCGCATAAAGGATCGTTTCTGGGCAGCAGATCATGTGATCTAAACAGCAATCTGCTGCCCACAAACAATGCAGCTGTATGGCAACAAGAGATCGCATTAGCCATCCCTCATCCACATACTGTGAAGGAGATCGCTGCATGTGAATACAGCGATCTCCTTTAATGAACAAACAGCTGACTGTCGGAAAGGAACGCTTCCTTCCCGACAGTTGGCTTTAGCTTGGCCCATGTAAATCTGCCTTTAACTATTGTCACGGCTGTTATTGGTTCATTAAAATCTGCAAGAGAAGTTGGTCCACGTCCACCATCAAACAACTTGCTAAAAAGGAGCTCTATGATAAGCACTTCATTCTCAATGATCTAGCTGTTAGGCTATATTCACATTTGTGGTAGCCTGATCTGGGAGGCTGTTCCGGCAGAGAACAGCCTGCTGGTGTTCAATGGATTTGGTATTGCCAGATACATGCATGCAACAGCCAAAACCCAGCGCTCATGCCAGAAAATGGATGGATCCTAATTGGATCCCATTATAGTCTATAGGGTCCGGCAGTAAGCGGCAGTATCCAGCAATGCTGGATCCAGTGAAGTTTGGCAGGTTGTTCTGGAGCACCCTGCGAGATCAGGTTACCGCACATGTGAACACAGCCATACTTAAAAGGGTCCCACAAATTTTTCTTGCCAAAGGGGCCCTTTGCAGCCTATGAGTGCAGGCCACCAGGATCATTTCCTGTGGCTCAAGTAACTTCACTCCGAAACAACTCCCATTATGAAAACTTGTGCCCCTTTGATGGATGATTATGACAATCATAATACTATTTTTCTAGAAAATAGTGTGAAAATGAAAACTTACAATGAGCCTCCCCATTATTACACAAGCAGTAATAAAAGCTGAAAATTATAGTATTTTGATTATGGTGGCTCTACCAACCTTGACCTACGGTATAGGTGCACACTCCTCGACACTGTCGATATGGTCAATAGTTATATAAATATAGAGATATTGGAGGGCACTCGGTTATCTGGTGTTGCACAGAAATACACAACTGGTAATTGGCAAATAATTGTTTATTAACAAAAAATAAAATAACACATAATTTAGGATATCATTGATCCCCAAAAATTTACAGTCTCATGGTCAATCCGTATTGGTTGTACTGGTACCTTCATTTTCAATGGAACTGCAAATCAGCACGTGCTGCATACAAATCCTCTTTAATACAGTGTGAATATATAAAAACAAATACAATAAATTAAAATATATCTAATGAAACATATAGGGCACTTATTCAGATATCAATGCTCTGTATATTAAACGCTATTCAGTGTTGGATATCAATCCAACCCCTGAATATCAATAATAGTGAGCCAGCATAATCGAACTGGCGAATGTTCCATGTTAAATTTACTTGTGCCCCTCTATTACATTTATGAATACAAGTGTATTAATACTGGTGCTATATAGAAAAAACACTTTAGATACGCATCATCATAAAATTGTGGTAGCTTGTCATTAAGGGATATGAGTCTCTCATATAATTATACTTAGATCGCAGTTCAATGTCCAATACAATTCATATATAGTATCTGATCATCAGGTGATATAAGTCTCTCATGAGATTGTCTAAATGTTGTAACTCAGTATCCAGTATGATTCATATGCCTTCTTTGAGTGAGAGGCTCCGATAATGCATATATTATTGGATATTGTTGTGAACCTGTAACTTAATATCCATTATATATTGCACCTTGTACTCTGGAAGTACTGGAATAAAAACATGAACAATATAGTATAAAAATATGAAACAAGAAGCGTAAGTTAGAGCCAGAACAGTACTCAGCTGCTTATAATAATAGCCAATATTTGTGAGGCATATATACAGTTGCAAGAAAAAGTATGTGAACCCTTTGGAATGATATGGATTTCTGCACAAATTGGTCATAAAATGTGATCTGATCTTCATCTAAGTCACAACAATAGACAATCACAGTCTGCTTAAACTAATAACACACAAAGAATTAAAAGTTACCATGTTTTTATTGAACACACCATGTAAACATTCACAATGCAGGTGGAAAAAGTATGTGAACCCCTAGACTAATGACATCTCCAAGAGCTAATTGGAGTTTGGTGTCAGCCAACTGGAGTCCAATCAATGAGATGAGATTGGAGGTGTTGGTTACAGCTGCCCTGCCCTATAAAAAACATACACCAGTTCTGGGTTTGCTTTTCACAAGAAGCATTGCCTGATGTGAATGATGCCTCGCACAAAAGAGCTTTCAGAAGACCTACGATTAAGAATTGTTGACTTGCATAAAGCTGGAAAGGGTTATAAAAGTATCTCCAAAAGCCTTGCTGTTCATCAGTCCACGGTAAGACAAATTGTCTATAAATGGAGAAAGTTCAGCACTGCTGCTACTCTCCCTAGGAGTGGCCATCCTGTAAAGATGACTGCAAGAGCACAGTGCAGATTGCTCAATGAGGTGAAGAAGAATCCTAGAGCGTCAGCTTAAGACTTACAAAAGTCTCTGGCATATGCTAACATCCCTGTTAGCGAATCTACGATACGTAAAACACTAAACAGGAATGGATTTCATGGGAGGATACCACAGAGGAAGCCACTGTGGTCCAAAAAAAACATTGCTGCACGTTTACAGTTTGCACAAGAGAACCTGGATGTTCCACAGCAGTACTGGCAAAATATTCTGTGGACAGATGAAACCAAAGTTGAGTTGTTTGGAAGAAACACACAACACTATGTGTGGAGAAAAAGAGGCACAGCACACCAACATCAAAACCTCATCTCTGTGAAGTATAGTGTTGGGGGAATCATGGATTGGGGCTGCTTTGCTGCGTCAGGGCCTGGACGGATTGCTATCATCGAAGGAAAACTGAATTCCCAAGTTTATCAAGACATTTTGCAGAAGAACTTAAGGCCATCTATCCACCAGCTGAAGCTCAATAGAAGATGGATGTTGCAACAGGACAACGACCCAACGCATAGAAGTAAATCAACAATAGAAAGGCTTAAACAGAAGAAAATACGCCTTCTGGAGTGGCCTTGTCAGAGTCCTGACCTCAACCCGATTGAGATGCTGTGGCATGACCTCAAGAAAGCGATTTACACCAGACATCCCAAGAATATTGCTGAACTGAAACTGTTCTGTAAAGAGGAATGGTCAAGAATTACTCCTGACCGTTGTGCACGTCTGATCTGCAACTACAGGAAACGTTTGGTTGAAGTTATTGCTGCCAAAGGAGGTTCAACCAGTTATTAAATCCAAGGGTTCACATACTTTTTCCACCTGCACTGTGAATGTTTACATGGTGTGTTCAATAAAAACATGGTAACATTTAATTCTTTGTGTGTTATTAGTTTAAGCAGACTGTGATTGTCTATTGTTGTGACTTAGATGAAGATCGGATCACATTTTATGACCAATTTGTGCAGAAATCCATATCATTCCAAAGGGTTCACATACTTTTTCTTGCAACTGTATAATGTCCATTAGTAGTATAATTGTATCAAAATAGCAGTTACTTTACTGCTCCTTGTTGTAACATTATATTGCTGCATTCAAATGCAACAGAGTTTCAATGGCCGCTCGGCATCACCTGCTTGTTGCCGCAGCGTCCCACGTGATTGGGAACCGCTGATTTGATCTTGCCGCGGAACAACCAACATGTGTGTTTCATAGTGTGGATCACCGTCCCACAGGAAGCTGGCAGATAGACTGGTGTAAATTGCTTCTTGTTCGCTGAATTATCAATGCAGATGAATGTCCGATCTCCAAGCTGACTGCAGTCAATCTCTAGTCGCCCCTCTGTATGCTATCACCAGACGCGTTTCGGAGAGTCTATCTCCTTCCTCGGTGGTGAATGTTAGATGTTATTTCACTGCTTTTAAAGGGTTTCTGTCACTAGAATTTTCACTAATAAACTGGCTGACATTAGCGATGTGCTAATGTCAGCTGCACCTAAGCTATTCTTGTGATTTTTCGTGCCCCCGTTACGGCAGAATTCTTACTTTTATTATATGCAAATTAGCCTCTAGGCGCAGGGGGGGGGGGGGCGTTGCTCCTGCTCCTAGAGGCTCCATTCTCCCACCTCATTACACGCACTCTAAGTCTTGATTGACAGGGCCAGGCAGCATTCGCATCCTACTGCTGCCCCTGTGCGCTGGGGAAATCTTGCGCCGTTCAGTATTCGGTGCAGGAGCGGTGAGGAAGCTGGCAGCTGGTGAGCGTCCTTCCCTCACCGCGCCTGCGCCCAACACTGAACAGCTCGAGATTTCCCCAGCGCACAGGGGTGGCAGGAGGATGCGACCGCTGCCTGGCCCTGTCAATCAAGACTTGGAGGGCGTGTAATGAAGTGGGAGAATGGAGCCTCTAGGAGCAGGGGCAACGCCCCCCCGGCTCCTAGAGTCTAATTTTCATATTATAAAAGTAAGAATTCTGCAGTAACGGGGGCATGAATAATCATAAGAATAGCATAGTTAGGTGCAGCTGACATTAGCACATCGCTAATGTCAACCAGTTTAATAGTGAAAATTCTAGTGACAGAAACCCTTTAAAGGATGATTTCTTAATAAAGGGGCGGAAATGTTCGTACTGAGAATTTACCTAGAAAATGTGGATTGGGTACCCTTAATCCAAAATAATTAATACATCTATGCCACATATAATGGACACTCTTATTTGGAGAGAAGATATGTTTCTAATTATGTTTATTTATATTAACACTAAAATATGATGATTATACAAAAATAAAGTGGGAACAAAACTAATAAGTCATAAATAAAGAAAAATAAGAAATATATTATAAAAACAGCATAAAAACGCACATGCGTTGTTGGTGCGTTTTTGATGCATTTTTAATGTACTCAAGTTCATCATAAATAACTCTATACACTATGTTGATTCATTGTTGATTTCATACTTAATAATATAAAATATCATATTTTAAAAATAATTTTTACTATCTTGTGCAGGAAATATGTTTTGCTATTTATTTTATACTATGGATTTCAATATATGTTCAAGAATATATAACATGTTAATTCTTCTCTTTATGTTACTCTTTTTTTCTTACTTACTATTTTCTATTTATATTTGTGTTTCAAATCTGTAAAGTGATGGAGGGAAGAAGTTAAGTAATAAAAGCTCC
Organism: Bufo bufo; assembly: GCF_905171765.1. Classification (NCBI taxonomy): domain Eukaryota; kingdom Metazoa; phylum Chordata; class Amphibia; order Anura; family Bufonidae; genus Bufo; species Bufo bufo. The sequence goes on from NC_053389.1 coordinate 122,826,216, forward strand.
CCTGTCAGCAGTATTGTGCAAGCAGCAGCCCTATCTCTGGAATTTCCCATCTCCCTGTTACCCATTGCAATGAGAGCACTGAGATCAATGTTTTCCTGGACTTGGCTCATCTGACATTTATATGTTTCTCTGAGATCATTTATAACAACATTTCCCCCCTCCCAGGGATACGACTGAAGCCCACCCACTGTGATACCCACAGCTGCCTGTGGCTACAGCCTGCAAATCTGTTCTGCTCCCAAATCATCAAATAGAAAAGTCTCCTGATTTGAATGGCGCTGGCCTGGGCGCTGTTCACATCTGTGTCATGGCTCGCGTTCATAAGAAAAGCCACAGCGATATGCCAGTGTAAATCTACATGGATAGACATATGTTTTTTGCTGTAAAATTCCGACAGATGTTTTGTGATGGATTCACTTGCATTTAATGTTCTTTTGGCGCAGAATCTGTGAGAAAAGTTTCTACCAAAAATGCTATTAAAGAAGACCTTTCACCACAAAATGTTCTGCCATCTGCAGGCAGCATGTTATAGACCAGGAGGAGCTGAGCAGATTGATATATACTGTGTTTTTCACTTTATAAGATGCCTCTGATGATAAGACGCACCTAGGTTTTAGAGGAGGAAAATAAGAAAAAGGTGTGCTAAAAGTTTAATAAAATAACAATAATATTTCACACTGTTGTAGGGGATCTGTGGATGACGCACTGTTATGGGGGGATCTGCCGATGACCCACTGTAATGGGGCGATCTGTGGGTGATGCACTGTTATGTTATATGACTATACCTCCCCTCGTCCTTAAAGGGAGTCTGTCACCTCCATATGGCCATATACAGTGCTTACATGGCTCTGTAGCACACCTATACATGAATGTAATGGAACCTTTGTTCTTTTCTTTAGACTTGCACCAGCAGGAAAAACTAAGTTTAATTCATATGCAAATGAGCACTCGCAAGTGCCCAGGGGCGGCGTTCAGTGTGTAGGTGCCCAGGCTGCTCTGCCTTCTTTTCACTTTACTCCTCCCCAGCCTCTGCCTTTGCCCTATCGATGAGGCAAGAGACTTGGAGGGCGGGCAAAGGCAGAGGCTGGGGAGGAGTAAAGTGAAAAGAAGGCAGAGCAGCCTGGGCACCTACACACTGAACGCCGCCCCTGGGCACTTGCACTTTTCCATTTTGGAGGGAAAAAAGTACTTATAAAGTGAAAAATATAGTAGTTTTGTAAGAAAAGATTCAGTAAAACTTGTAATTTAGACATGTACATTTCTGCTTTTTCTGACTTCAGCTTTACAAGGGGAAGGTATTATCAGTGATTGATAGTATTCTCTGTGTAAGGCCTCTTTCACACGACCGCAGTGCTCCCATGGCTGTATTGCGGGCCGCAATCGGCGGTTCTGCAATACACGGGGCACCGGCCGTGTGCATTCCGCATCAGTGAATGGGTCCGCAAATCCGGAGATGCGGTGCGATGCGCAACGGGAGCACGGAACAGAACCCCACGGAAGCACTACGGAGTGCTTCCGTGGGGTTCCGATCCATGCTTCCATTCCCCCCAAAAATAGAACTTGTTCTATCTTTTTGCGGAACGGACGGATCACGGACCCATTCAAGTTGAATGGGTCTGGATCCGTCCCGGCCGCCTCACGGACATTGCCCGTGCATTGGGGACTGCAAATTGCGGTCCCCAATGCATGGAATGGAACCAATACGTTTGTGTGAAAGAGATCTAAGTGTGTATACAGAGATAGCTGTCAGTCACTGATAGCTGTACACGGTCACCGACCCGTGTGCACTCCGCATCACGGATGCAGACCCGGATGCGGAGATGCTGAACGGAAGCACGGATCGGAACCCCACGGAAGCACTATGGAGTGTTCCGTTGTGTTTCTGGCCGTGCCTCCGCACTGCAATAAAATAGAACTTGTTCTATTTTTTTGCGGTCTGGACGGATCACAGACCCATTCAAGTTAAATGGGTCTCGATCCGTCCCAGCCGCCGCATGGACGTTGCGGTCCCCAATGCACGGAAAGGACGCACAACGGCCGTGTGCATGAGGCCTAAGTGTGTATACATAGATAGCTGTCAGTCACTGATAGCTGTACATAGGGGAGGTGTTATCAGTGATTGACTGCATTCTCTGTGTAAATGTGTATACAGAGATAGCTGTCAGTCACTGAAAACAACCCTCATGAACAATGAAATCAGAAATAGCAGATATAAATGTATAAGTTACACATTTTACTGAATCTTCTTTTCCTGCTCTATAACATGCTGCCTGGATATTACATTGCATTTTGTGGTGACGGTATGAGATGGGGAAACAGCTCTCATTGTTGAACACTGTTTGTGTGAATTAAATTAAATGTTCTGGACTGCCGTTCTGCTGTTTGACCACAAGATGCTGCCGTTTCTCCATATTCATTAGAGGGGGAGTTGCCAGCCTGAAGGAGAAAGAGGAAGTCGCCATATTGGAAGGACACAGAGACACAGAGAGGAGTGAATCCAGTGACATCCAAGTGTGGGATCAACATTTTGCGACCACAGCTACAGTCAAGTTAAGCTGATCGCTGTTCAGGACCCAGATTCTGCCCAGGGGACAGAGGACTTCTGCCAGGAGTGCTGATGGGAGCTGAGGAACAAACTACTTGCTCTGCGGTACCGCATGTTTGTTGAATAGACTGCTTGTTCGGTTCGGAATCATCAGCAGAGTCAGAGCAAACCCGGGTCAGTAAGATCGTGCACGCACCTCATTGCAATATTGGCGCCTAGAGACTAGACCAGGCCTGTAGTTAGCTAGTTAGGACTTCTGTTTCATGTGTCAGGCCAAAAAGTGTTTCTACGGTTCACAAAAGGACTCCATAATAAAAAAGAGACATTGCACAGTTGAGAACTGATAGACGTCTCACCTACTCAATCCAGCTCAGTGTGTTGCGCAGGAGTAATACGCAGGCACGTGCCATAGAACCAGGGGGAATATTGTAGTTTATTATAAGATTGTGAACTTTTGTGTTGCACCGCAGTTCAGCCAGTATCATACACCCACCTAATAGTTCTTGTTATTTCTAGGGTAATAACAGGTATAGTATGGCCGTTTTAGTTGTGCCCGCCAGTAGGCAAACTAGTGCGATTCTGTCTGCTAGCCATTGCAGGGTGCCGAGCTGTGCAACACAAGGGTCTCAGCCTGCAGGCTGAGTGTATGTAAATCCATTTTATGTTCTCAGAGGTTGAGGTTTGCTTTCTGTGTCATATTGCAGTAAAAAGTCTGTTTTTCAAAAGCTGGTGTCAGAGTTGCTTTTCTCGTTCGTGACTTCAATGTATCCTGGGGAGCCCACCCTGGTACATGGCTTGCAACAGGTCCTCTTTAAAGTGTTACTGGTTAAGTACCTGGTGTACAGTTCAGGTCCCTAAAGCCCGCTCCATTGTACACAGTTGAGTCACATTATTATGACCACCAGCTAATATCCAGAGTAACTGCTGTGTGCAGCATGGACAGCGGACAGACGGGCTGGGAGTGACTCAGTAAGGTCCTGGTAGGTTGTCACCGGTATCTGGAGCCATGCTGACTGCAGTGCATCCCACAGCTGCTGGAGGGAGCATAGGGGAGGATCCAGAGTGAGCACGAAAATCGAGGTGGTCACACAGATACTCATTTGTGTTCAAGTCTGGGGAATTAGGGGGCCAGGGAAGTTCTTGGAAGTCTTGATCATGCTCTTACAACCAATGTCAGACATATCTAGCCATTTGACATGTCGCATTGTCTTGCTGGAAGATTCCATCCACCCCAGGGAAGACAATCAGCATGTATGGGTGTACATGAGCTGCAAGGATGGATTCTTAGTTAAATTGGTTGGAGTGCCTTCCACATCAATGAGTGGGCCCAGAGAATGCAACAAAAATATTCCCCAGACCATAACGTGGCCAACATGCTTGCGCTCTTCCAGCAATGGCTAGAGGGTCTTTTTGCACCTGACACACCAAAGTCTATTCATTTGATGAAGCAGAAAACATTACTAATCGGAGAAGGCCACCCTTTGCCAATCAGCGGAGATCAAATTCCAATACTGCCACAGAAATTAAAGCCTTTACTGCCGATGCAAGTTCATTAGCAAAGGTGCAGCGACCATCTGTCTGCTTCGGAGTCCCATACACAGTAGGGTTCACAGAAATGTTTTAGGCACACGTCTGGTAGCCCCCTGGTTAATTTTGGTGGTGATCTGCTCCACTGTAGCATGTTGGTCCACCCTTCATAGCCACGTTCACCTCTCACATCTATGGCACATGGTGTTCTGCAGTTTCCACGTCGCTTATTCCCAATGGTGCCATTTGTCCACTCAAAATACACTTTAACCACAGCAGCACGAGAACAGTTCACAAACTGTGCAGGTTCAGAAATACTGTCACCCGTGGCCCAGAAGTCAATAATCATAGCTTTTTTCTACTCTGATAAATTGCCCCTCTTATCCATGACAGCAATGAGGGATATGTGTGCAGACAGCGTATCACACCTTACACTCACCTAAAGAATTATTAGGAACACCTGTTCTATTTCTCATTAATGCAATTATCTAGTCAACCAATCACATGGCAGTTGCTTCAATGCATTTAGGGGTGTGGTCCTGGTCAAGACAATCTCCTGAACTCCAAACTGAATGTCAGAATGGGAAAGAAAGGTGATTTAAGCAATTTTGAGCGTGGCATGGTTGATGGTGCTGGACGGGCCGGTCTGAGTATTTCACAATCTGCTCAGTTACTGGGATTTTCACGCACAACCTTTTCTAGGGTTTACAAAGAATGGTGTGAAAAGGGAAAAACATCCAGTATGCGGCAGTCCTGTGGGCAAAAATGCCTTGTGGATGCTAGAGGTCAGAGGAGAATGGGCCGACTGATTCAAGCTGATAGAAGAGCAACGTTGACTGAAATAACCACTCGTTACAACCGAGGTATGCAGCAAAGCATTTGTGAAGCCACAAGACGCACAACCTTGAGGCGGATGGGCTACAACAGCAGAAGACCCCACGGGTACCACTCATCTCCACTACAAATAGGAAAAAGAGGCTACAATTTGCACAAGCTCACCAAAATTGGACTGTTGAAGACTGGAAAAATGTTGCCTGGTCTGATGAGTCTCGATTTCTGTTGAGACATTCAAATAGTAGAGTCCGAATTTGGCGTAAACAGAATGAGAACATGTATCCATCCTCTGATGGATACTTCCAGCAGGATAATGCACCATTTCACAAAGCTCGAATCATTTCAAATTGGTTTCTTGAACATGACAATGAGTTCACTGTACTAAAATGGCCCCCACAGTCACCAGATCTCAACCCAATAGAGCATCTTTGGGATGTGGTGGAACAGGAGCTTCGTGCACTGGATGTGCATCCCTCAAATCTCCATCAACTGTAAGATGCGATCCTATCAATATGGGCCAACATTTCTAAAGAATGCTATCAGCACCTTGTTGAATCAATGCCACGTAGAATTAAGGCAGTTCTGAACGCAAAAGGGGGTCCAACACCGTATTAGTATGGTGTTCCTAATAATTCTTTAGGTGAGTGTATATACTCACCAAGCCAACTCATCGCACGGGACTTCCTTCATGAGCTACTCGCTGCTGACGTCGAAAGTAGTAAATCTCCCGTTAATGAAAGGCACACAAGTTTTCAGTAGGCCTGCAGAAAGTGTGGGATGCTCATGGACCGCATCCTTATTTGTTGTTGCACGATTTGCGGACTGCAAAACAGATACGGGCGAGTGAATGTAGCCTAACTGACTAATGCATGCTAGAGACCAGCCCATCCTGTGATTAACTAATGGCTTAAATTCCCTCACCGCCTGCAGAGAGCAGAACACATGCATTTTAATGACTGTCATAAAATGATATTTGCAGAAACCTCATGGCTTTGTAATTGAGATGATGACTAAAATGACTTTGGATTATAGAAGATGTAATTATTAAATTTATTTATTCCAAAGCATGAATGGCATAAAACATATATTGTAATTTCTATACACAGAGGCCAGGCCTGCAGCAAAGTGCCCTTGTTCCAAAGGTAGAAATCTGTCAGAGGTATATAACATGAAGCTTCTGGGCCCCAGTGCAAAATCAGAGCCCTGACCTACCATGCATCATCTGTAATAATGGCGCCTTCTTGTGGTAGGGCTGACGTGCAACTGCTACCTCTGCACTTAGTATATAGTTGATAAGACCCCCTTTCACACGGGCGAGAATTCCGTGTGGGTGCAATACATGAGGTGAACGCATTGCACCCGCACTGAATCCGGACCCATTTACTCCAATTGGGCTGTGCACATGAGCGGTGATCTTCACGCATCACTTGTGCCTTGCGTGAAAATCGTAGCATGCTCTATATTGTGCGTTTTTCACGCAGCGCAGGCCCCATAGAAGTGAATAGGGCTGCGTGAAAATCGCAAGCATCCACTAGCAAATGCGGATGCGGTGCGATTTTCACACATGGTTGCTAAGTGATGAGCAGGATGGGGACCCGATCTTTATTATTTTCCCTTATAACATGGTTATAAGGGAAAATAATATCATTCTTAATGCAGAATGCTAAATAAATTAGGGATGGAGGGGTTAAAAAATTAAAAATAAATAATTAAACTCACCTCATCCACTTGTTCGCACAGCCCGGCTCATCTTCTTCTTTGAGGACCTGGGAGGAAAAGGACCTTTGGTGACGTCACTGCGCTCATCACATAGTCCATCACTATGGTGATGGACCATGTGATGGACCATGTGATGAGCGCAGTGACGTCACCAAAGGTCCTTTTCCACCCAGGTCCTCAAAGAAGAAGAAAGAAGATGATCCGGGCTTTGCGAACAAGTGGATGAGGTGAGTTAAATTTTTTTTTTTTTTAACCCCATCATCCCTAATTTACTTAGCATTCTGTATTAAGAATGCTATTATTTTCCCTTATAACTATGTTATAAGGGAAAATAATAAAATCTGACAACACTGATCCCAAACCCTAACTTCTGTGAAGAAGTCAGGGTTGGGGTATGGGTACCAAACATGCTGATTTTTCATGCCGCATTAAAACGCTTTGCAGTCGCGTGGAAAAATTGCGCATTTTCCCGCAACACACCCGCATCTTTTCCCGCAACGCCCGTGTAAAAGAGGCCTAAGTCTCAGATTTCCTGGGACTGTCTCAAATTTTAAGAGACAATCTTGGCAAATTCAGCTTGTCCTGGCCCAAAAATAGTCGAAGTCTACGTCAACAATGCCTAAAAGTGGGTGTTCGAGGGGTGGGGCTAAAAGCAGGTCTCTGGGCTTTTTGTAAAAACTGTCCTTTCTTCTAACCTGTTTAAATATAATTTGGTTAATAACAACCCATCTGCTCCTCTCATGCCATTGTTCCCGTTGCATTCACACAGGCTGCAGGAGAGATAACTGTACTGTTGGCTGCACGAGTGTTTAGCCGACAGCTGTCTACGATATATATACAGTACAGACCAAAAGTTTGGACACACCTTCTCATTCAAAGAGTTTTCTTTATTTTCATGACTATGAAGGCATCAAAACTATGAATTAACACATGTGGAATTATATACATAACAAACAAGTGTGAAACAACTGAAAATATGTCATATTCTAGGTTCTTCAAAGTAGCCACCTTTTGCTTTGATTACTGCTTTGCACACTCTTGGCATTCTCTTGATGAGCTTCAAGAGGTAGTCCCCTGAAATGGTCTTCCAACAGTCTTGAAGGAGTTCCCAGAGATGCTTAGCACTTATTGGCCCTTTTGCCTTCACTCTGCGGTCCAGCTCACTCCAAACCATCTCGATTGGGTTTAGGTCCGGTGACTGTGGAGGCCAGGTCATCTGGCGCAGCACCCCATCACTCTCCTTCATGGTCAAATAGCCCTTACTTTCAAAGTTTTCCCAATTTTTCGGCTGACTGACTGACCTTCATTTCTTAAAGTAATGATGGCCACTCGTTTTTCTTTACTTAGCTGCTTTTTTCTTGCCATAATACAAATTCTAACAGTCTATTCAGTAGGACTATCAGCTGTGTATCCACCTGACTTCTCCTCAACGCCACTGATGGTCGCAACCCCATTTATAAGGCAAGAAATCCCACTTATTAAACCTAACAGGGCACACCTGTGAAGTGAAAACCATTTCAGGGGACTACCTCTTTCAGCTCATCAAGAGAATGCCAAGAGTGTGCAAAGCAGTAATCAAAGCAAAAGGTGGCTACTTTGAAGAACCTAGAATATGACAATTTTCAGTTGATTCACACTTGTTTGTTATGTATATAATTCCACATGTGTTAATTCATAGTTTTGATGCCTTCAGTGTGAATCTGCAATTTTCATAGTCATGAAAATAAAGAAAATTCTTTAAATGAGAAGGTGTGTCCAAACCTTTGGTCTGTACTGTATATATATATATATATATATATATATATATATATATACACAGGACCACAAGGGGGGAGATAAGAATAAACACTATATCCTAGGTAGCGACAAGCAAAGTATTTAATCTGATTTGCAAATTTTTTAGATCACACAATACTTTGCTAATATTCTCTTAAATTCACCAAAAGTGAATCTACCCAATAGACCCTAAACAATCTGCTAATGTCTTATCTCGGACAATCCATTGCAGGGCAGTAACTCCTTATCACAGCTGAACAGGTAGCAGAGAACCAACCTCAGCTGTGCCATCTGGTGGTGATGACACAGAACAGCTCTTATCGAAAAAAGTGCAGGAGCTTTCTCATTCAGTTCATATGAGAAGATGTCTTTTTCCATTAACATTTTGGGAAAAATGCGTGAAAAATATCACATTCCATATTATAACAGCACTGCATCAGCACTCGCCGGTCAGGTGACTGCATCTTTATTGCATCATGAAAAACCCTCTGTTGTCGGCCACATATAAATACAGATGTGCTGCCTAAAGTGTGCCGAGCAATCACATGAAAAATTGTTCAGGCATCTACAGTGTTGATGGTTGCTTCACGTGAAAGGGAATAAGCACGTGCAGATGTTCATGCTGTATCACCGAACTGAGCTTGTTTCAGGCAAAAAAATCAACCTAAGGAACCATAGAATATTTCCCTCTCACCAAATATATGCCTGACTGTCAGTGATCAGCTGTTGGGGAACCAATCAGCAATTTCTTAATTCCCCTATAGCGCCCCCACAGGGGAAATAAAACATTACATGGTGCCAACTAAATCAATACAATAAGGCTACATTCATACGGCCATATCAGTTTTGTGGTCCGCAACCGCGCATCCGCAAAATGCGGATACTGGCTGTGTGCATCCGGCGCTGTTCATTGGCCCTATTTTAAAAATGCCTATTCTTATCCGCAAAACGGAATAGCACATGTTCTATCATTTGCACGGATGCGCACAGCACACGGTTGGCATCTGTGTTCAGTGTGCATTTTTTGAGGCCCCATAGAAATTAATGGGTCCACATGCGATATGCAAAATATGTGAATCGGACGCGGAGCAAGAATGTGGTCATGTGAATGAGGCCCAATAGACGGATCTGCTGGGTCCTCCATAGAGCAAGAGAGATTTCTAGTAGCTGCCCTCCATTCTTACTAACTAATAATCAGAGTCCCAAATCAAGGTCTCGCCCTCTCCATTGACATCCTAAGGGTATGTTCACATGCCGTTTTTTGGGATTCTGTGCTGAAAACCATGCTGAAAACTGTGCCGAATCTGCGCTGAAACCGCTTTCCATTGTTTTCAATGGGAAGCTGCACTGCAGTTCACGTAGCTGGGGATTTTTCCTGAGTGGTTCTCCAGACCACGCCATGAATGTACAAGTCCATTCTTGGCGTGGTTACCACACGGACCCCTTGGAATACCACAGCGAAGCATGCTCGTGGTTTAGTTCCATTGAATGGTGCTAGACAGATAGCAGGTCTGCACCATTCAAAATGAAAACCCATGGGGTCCAAATCCATGGTGTGAACTTACCTTGATAGGGTATTACAAAATGGGTTTTTTAAACCAAACCACTGCTTCTATTACTAGGAGTTGTCAAAAATGGAAATATATATTAAAATGACACATATGTAGTATAAGTCACCAGTATAAGGTGGGCTCCAACATCTCAGCTGCCGCAAACATTTTTCTTAGCCAATGCTCGGACCTCCCAGGGGGGCTGCACACGGATTTACATAATTCAGATAAGACAAATCTCATGTACACTTTGATTTCTTTTTTTTCTATGCGGAAATTGACCCACCGTGCAGATTTAGAAATCCACAGCACGCCAATTGTTTGTGCGATATTTTGTGCGGATTTCTCCCTTTTCAATGGAAGGGTGAAATCTACCGAAAATGCACATTAAATACGCGCCAATAACCACAAGTAACACCTGTGCGAAAATGAACAGAAGTTCGATGGAAAACTGCATGGATTTTCTGTTTTGAAATCTGCACTTGTCTGCAGGAACCCTAAACAATGCGAAAGGGCCCGTTCACACCGTTTTTTGGCGCGGATTTTGGAGTGTTTCTGCCTCATAATCATCTCCAAAAAATGCCTCAAAACATCCCGCCATTCATATCAATGAGAAGCAGAACTTTTTTTTCTACACGTTAAATAGAAATGTGGAAAAAAAGAAGCAGCGTGTCCTATCTTGGGGCAGAATCAGCGCTGACTCTCCCATTTTCTGTGTGTTTTTTTTTTGGCGCAGATCTGATTCAAAGACCTCAAGCTGAAAATTCAGCTTTGTATTAAAGTGAATACCCTTTGGTTAAGGCTTCTTTCACACTCGTGTTTCGTGCGGATCCGTCATGGACGGATCCGTTACAATAATACAACCGTCTGCATCCGTTCAGAACGGATCCATTTGTATTATCTGTAACATAGACAAGACGGATCCATCTTGAACACTATTGAAAGTCAATGGAGGACAGATCCGTTTTCTATTGTGCCAGCGAAAACGGATCCATCCCCATTGACTTGCATTGTGTGCCAGGACGGATCCATTTGGCTCAGTTTCTTCAGATGGACGCCAAAACACTGCAGGCAGCGTCCACCTCCAGAGCGGAATGGTGACTAAACGGAGGCAAACTGATGCATTCTGAGCGGATCCTTTTCTATTCAGAATGCATTAGGGCAAAACTGATCCGTTTTGGACCAATTGTGAGAGCCCTGAACGAATCTCACAAACGGAAAGCCAAAACTCCAGTGTGAAAGTAGCCTAAAAAAAAGACACGTCAAAACAACGCATAAAAAATTGGTGAAAAACTGCACGAAAAAATGCGTATTCTCCGCTGATTTTTAAAGTGTGAACTAAAGAAAGGTTTTACTCTTCATTTTTTAACTGATCTGGGAATTATAAAATCCATATGTCACCGCACTTTGTAACCATAACGATAAGGCTAGGGCTACACGGTGGCATGTGTCACGCGACTATTTGTCGCACCAATGTCGCGCTACATTTATTGTAGTGATGGACTATGGCGTCCCATGCTATGACTCCGACAGTCACAAAAAATCCATCCAAGTTGCTGACTGTCACAGCATGTGGCAGTGCAACACCATAAACTATCATTACAATAAATGTCGCACGACATTGTTCGCCGTGTAGCCCTAACCTATAGCTCACGAATGCAGACCCATTCAGCTTGGATGGGTCCGTCATCTGTCTGCACTGCAAAAAAAATTGAACATGTTCTACTTTTTTGAGGTGCGGAGGCGCGGACAGGAAACCATGGAAGTGCTCCGTAGTGGGGTTCAAGCGAATGGGTCCGCATGTTCGTGTGCATGAGCCCTAACCCTATTAATCCATATTCTGATATTCCACGGACCTGCATGATATTCTCACATTTCAAAAGACCAGAAGGCTGAGCAAGGACACCTACCTACACGACGGCTGTAGTACAAGTGATAGCGGCATACTTGGTATTACCATTTTATTTGTGCCAGTTTTCCTCTCTGCCTTCCAAGTATGGGACCATATAAGTATGAGAGGGCTGACATGCAAGGTATGCTTTGGTGGGGGGAGGTGAATCCTACTTCTTTTGTGGGGGAGGGATGGCAGATGAGCCCACAGTGGGAGGTGGTAGGATGTAGATACAATAAGACTCTTGCAAGGCACATTGACGGACATTTGAGTGGAGAATACAAGATACCATCAAAGTAGAGGGCAAACAAAGAGAGTGCCCTGGAAAAAGAATGGGAAACAGCCACAGGCAAGTCGAATGGACCAAAGTCTCATTTGCAAAACAAGACTGAAATGCCCGAGCGCTGGATTTACTCTGCAGGGTGGATGCATTGTGCTCGGCCCCAGAGTGAAATGAATCAGACCGTCTTATCTCATCCGTAGGTGCTGGGTGCTCAGTACTACACGTGGGCAGCTGTAGACTGCTATGGGTCCACTGTGCGCCACCCTCCTTTATACTCACCTAGAGCACTACATATAGAGCGGTACATGGTGCCGCAAGGAGGCACCAACTGAATGGGAGGGTTGATAACCCAAAAATAGTCCCTGTACAGGGTCACCCTTAGGCCTCCTGCACACGACCGTAGGTGTCCCGTTGCCATTTTGCAGATCCGCAATACACGGGCACTGTTCCGTGTGCATTCCGCATCACGGATGCGGACCCATTCACTTCAATGCGGAATGGTGCGGAACAGAAGCACGGAACGGAACCCTACGGAGTGCTTCCGTGGGGTTTCGTCCCGTACTTCCGTTCCGCAAAAACAAAGAACACATCCTATATTTTTGCGGAACGGCCGGATCGCGGACCCATTAAAGTGAATGGGTCCGCGATCTGCTGCGGCTGCCCCACAGTCTGTGTTCGTGCATTGCGGCCTGCAGCACGGCCACGGGGCGCACACGTTCGTGTGCAAGAGGCCTTATTGAGATAAAACATACTGTAACTTTTACTATTTATGCTAACAGAAAATACAAGTGTGACCCAATAAAACTATCGGGGTACCGCTGTCACTGTCTTATGTTATGGTGTACAGATCACGTCCGTTATCTGATAGAATATTGGAGAGAGGTGTTAGCTCAAAGTGCACATGAAATTCTGGCAGGGGGCTGATCCACCAGTATTTTAGGGTGATTCTATAGGTATCTAGATTACCCAATACGTCTCAGGTCTAGTGGCCTCTGTGTGGTCTACCTATTGGATTCTTCCGAAATAACAGAGGAGTACGCATACTGAGCAGTCACATATAAGTGTGGAGAGAGACCTGTTCTACTCCTAAGATCTCCCCTTGCTCCTTTCTTACACCTCTATCAACCCTCTCATTCAGTTTTTGTCAAAATCCCCATGGGCTTCACCCTCTAGGGACCTCCACCACCAAAAAACAACAACTTCTGCACATCCCCCTCCTCCCGTTCAAATCCCAATTCCTGTGACTAGTCAAAATCGGTCTCTCAGACGAGGTCTGACAGCCACTCCGTTTCCTACAGTGTCTCTGTATATAATGTCATTGTATAATACTGTTGAGGGGGCCCTGACAATAAAAAAAATCTTTTAGTCCTCCTCCTGTATGGGCCCCTTCTGAGTGCGGGCCCCAAAGCAGCCCCTGCTTGTCCTATATTTACGCCCCTGAGCACACAGATGGTCTATAGGTTAACGCCACACAGCGTCCAGTGACCGCTATGGACGCTGTGTGGCATCGTACAGGTATTATTTGTAAGATTTTATTTGAAAAAGAAAACTGCTGTTCACACGACAACCTTTTTTTTTTTTCATTGATTTCAATGAGAAAATAATGCATGTAAAAATCAGGTTTCATCACAATGTGGTTTTCCACAGAACTAACCAGTCCCGTTTTCCTAAAACTGTTTACCATTGTTAAAGCCATGTGGTTTTTCTTTGCAAGATTTTTTTTCAAAACTCCACTTACATGTATAAGGCTAATTTCACACAAATGCATTCACTCCGGGAAACGCACTCCATGAGATGGCTGTGTTTTCTGGACTGAACACTGCTCCTCTAATCCAAACTCACAGCATCATAATGATTTCTGATGCTGCGAGTTCCTGTACTGCACTGACAGCATTATGTACAGTCAGGCAGGAGCTCACAGTATCATAAGTCATTAAGATGCTGTGAGTTCGGGTTAGAGGAGTAGTGCTTAGTCTGGGAAATGCAGCGCCGCACACAGGTGGGGGTTGAATTCCAGGAAGAGCTGGGGTCCTTCCTAATTCAGTCTGAAGAACCTTTCTATTATGAAGTTGGCTTCCAGACTATATTTTCAGCATGATAAGATGCAATATTGAGACCCACAGCTATAGCAGCCTGTACACACAGTGGATTTTGACGCTACCACGTTGTGAACTTTACAAGCTGCGAGCGGACAGCCGCCGCAGCTTCAAGCAGCAACCATACGCACATATTTCCCTTCTTGGCGCAGTGGTGGCTTTAAAGGGTGGTCCCATCTTACATATTGGTGACACATCACAAGGATCTATCTCTAGAACGGTACCCCCAAAGTGAATGAGGGCACAAGCGCAGCCATCCTCCATTCACTTCTATGGCAGTGCTGAAAATAGCTATTTCCGGAACTCTCATAGAGCTAAATGGAGAGCATGCAGTGGTGGGACCTGCACCTATCTGACATTGGTGGCCTATCCTAGCGATAGGCCACCAATTTGTGAGATAGGCCAACCCCTTTAAAGTGTTGAAAGCAATGGGAGGCAGACACCACGCGGCTATCGGAAGAATTTTGGCACTGTGTCTGCACCAAAATGTTGCCGTGTGAACGGCCCCCGCTATCTGTAGTACAAATGGCAAGGATTACTGTGCCTATAGAGGCCTTCAGCTATTTTTTTGACTCCCCAAAGGATAAATCTATTCTGCTAATGTGTCATTTGAGAACTTAGCAAAAATGGGAGACAGCTCAGGGACTTCAGATAAGGACTGGCGTTTTTTATTCCAGTACAGTGAGGTCAGGGCATCCAGAAAGACTACATGAACAGTACTGCCACATGCTACTCCATGGAGATGCTACCATCAAGGTTACAGGTGACCTGACTGGTCACATCATATCATACCCAACGTAGCAGATCTAACATCACAGAGATCTCTTACTTTACACCTGCACCAGCCCTTGGTGTAACTTCCTGACGTCCTTCAGGAATTATGAGCGCTGCTACCTGCTCCTCTCCTCCTCAGCAGCTCTGGTAGTTTTCTGATTGCACAGATGCTGATTGGCTGATCGGCTCCTGCAGCATTTTTTAAAATCCCCTTTGTGCTGACATGTGGTTGATCCTCATCTATTGTGTAACTGCAGCCATCTCCTGAGCATGCTCCTCTCTTCTACCATGGTTGGGCTGTGTAATTAGAAAATAATTCTAGTAAATATGCTGCAGGCAGAGCAACTGCTCTAATATTCACCAACAAGGGGTTTCTGATTCCTTTTTTTAAATTCTGGATAACCCCCCATCCATAGACCCTAAGAGGGCTTACAGACATCAGAGAGGGGCTTCCCCATCTATTAGGCCTCCTGCACACGGCCGTAGTGCTCCCGTGGCCGCATACGGCGGTTCCGCAATACACTGGGCACCAGCCGTGCGCATTCCGCGTCACGGATGCGGAGCCATTCACTTAAATGGGTCCGCAAATCCGGAGATGCGGTGCCGAACGGAAGCACGGAACAGAACCCCACGCACCACAGAGTTCCATTCCGCGCTTCCGTTGTGCAAAAAAATAGAACTTGTTCTATCTTTTTGAGGAACGGATGGATCGCGACCCCATTCAAGTGAATGGGTCTGCGATCTGCATGCGGCTGCCCCACGGTCGATGCCCGTGCATTGCGGACCGCAATTTGTGGTCCGCAGCGAGGGCACGAAGCCCTTACGTTCGTGGGCAAGAGGCCTTAAGCAGAGTGGAGGGCTTGTGTGCCACCATATGCTGCTTTATCATATAGCTTACAATGGAACCTGCCACAAGCACTTATGAATTCAACAGCAAAAAAAGCTCTGTATGTAAATGGCGGCATACACCGGTATAGTAAGGTCCCGCATTCTCTGGGTTATCCTATTACTGCTGTACAAAATGGAGCTGTATAATGGTTGCATATATACGTTCTTAAAGGGATAGTCTGGAAACCAAAAGTTATGCCTCATCCACAGGGTGGCCACTTTCATAACCCCAAAAACGAGGGCATCCTAAGCTGTTGTGGGTTTAGCTGCTGGCCAGTTGCCTTCATCAGAAGAGGGGGCTGAGGTCTTCAAGCCTTCTGGGACGATCTCTCCGAGGCTTGTGGAAGCAGCAAGTTATAGCTGCTTATACTGCCTGCGCACCATTTGCCAATCGTTTGTGTGTCACTGTCACCGTTTTTCACTCTGCGTAGCATTCCTAGCGACTGACTGAGCCGGAAGTCGGAGTGTATGGCCTAAAGCTGGATGTCTACCCAAGCCTACTTACCCAGCTGTTAGATCGCTGTATAAGTTTGAATGGAGTGATGGTCGCGCATGCGTACCACCTTTCCACTGGTCGAATACATTGCTTGGTTGTGCCACAAAGTCGAACAGAGCAGCGCTGACCAGGCTCGACCATTTAGACATGGAACACAGGACACCCGCTCTTGTGATTGTTGGGGGTACCAGCGGTCAGACCCCTACAATCTAATGGTTTTCTCATATCCAGTTGATAGGGGATAACTTCTTGAATATTCTTTTAATGGGGTTGAGCAGTTTTCTATATTGATGACCTATCCTCAATCAATATCAAATCGGTTGTGGTCCGACACCCTTCACCCCCCGATCAGCTGTTTGAAGAAAACGCAGCGCTCGTGCTTCTCTGTTCATCTACTTGCCGTTGAAATCACAGCGGTGAGCCGGTGTAATTACATCTCCTCCATACACTCTGTCTGCTCCTTCTTACTGAAATGAATGGGGACGGAGGAGGTTAATATTTTTATAGTCAAGCTATAATCGGAGATGTAGGTCGTTGCCTCTCATTTTCTGTTGGGGGTTTCTGTCCATAAATGACCAAGAAGGTGAAAGTCTCAGATATTGATATGTTGTTCCTACCATAGTTCAGGCTATGTTCACATGCTGCATTTTTTGTGTGGTTGGGCAGATGTGCAGCTTCCCACCGTACCACTTCTCTCTCACATGAATGTAAGATATGCCTTGGATAAGGCTCTGTTCACATCTGTGTTGTGGCTTCCGTTTACAATGGTTGGCACGGCGGTGTGATGGATCTGTCACCATGGCCAACACCAGCAGCACCCGATGGACCACAATGCGTTATAAGGGAGTCTGTCGGGCTCTGCCAAGGTGTCCGTCTTTGGAATCTGCACTGAGTTCTCCTAATTAAGAACACGAATGTGAATAGAGTCTAAGGCCCCTTGCAGACGAACGTGTCCGGAATAGGTCCGTTGCGAATGCGTTAAAAAAAAAGGCACGGTTTCGCAGGCAAAGTCGTTCAGTCTTTATTGCGCGGGTGCAATGCGATTTAATTCGTTTTGCACGCGCGTGATAAAAAACTGAATGTATACAAAAAACATCTCTTAGCAACCATCCGTGAAAAATCGCATTGCATCCGCACTTGCTTGCGGATGTGATTTTCACGCAGCTCCATTCACTTCTATGGGGCCAGCGTTGTGTGAAAATAGAATATAGAACATGCTGTGATTTTCACACAACGCACAAGTGATGCGTGAAAATCACCGCTCATGTACACAGCCCCATTGAAATGAATGGGTCCGCATTCCGTGCGGGCGCAATGCGTTTGCAACACGCATTGCACCCGCGCGGAATGCTCGCTCGTGTGAAAGGGGCCTAAGGGTATGCACCTTACAGAGCCAGCATGCTATTGTAATGTAGCATAGCCTCCAGTCCTGTGCAGATGGACATCATGTAAATAAGACACATTTCAATGCAAATGACAATGTTTATCCTGCAAATGGAGGCCTTAATGGAGAATCATTGTACACTGCAAGCCATAGGAAACAGCACTACGTAACAATAACCCTACATGGAGCAGAGACTCAAGGTGCAGGTCAGGATTTGAGAGTAATGTCGTTTTATCTTTAGACTGGATTGTGTGCAGGGACACAATGGAGAAATTCTAATTGGAGACTTCTTCTGGTGCGGCTGAAGGAGCAGGATATCAGAAGTCCACTGGACTGTGCAGCACTGAAATGAAGGGCTCATTCAGACGGCCGTATGCTGTTTGCAAAAATACTGAATGCTATCCGTTTTTTTGCGGATCCATAGACTTCAATGGGGCCATGTCCTGATTTTCACAAACAAGTATAGGACATGTTTCATTTGTTTCGCGGAACCGTGGAATAGAAAAGGGCCCCATAGAAGTGAATGGGTCAGCATCTAATCCGCAAAAAAACGGATCCACATTTTTGCGAATAGCATACGGCTGTCTGAATGAGCCCTAAGGGTCCATTCACACGTCCGTAAGTGTTTTGCGGATCCGCAAATTGCAGATCCGCAAAACACGGACACCTGCAATGTGCGATCCGCAATTTGCGGACCGCACATCACGGAAACTATAATAGAAAATGCCTTTTTTGGTCCACAATTGCGGACAAGAATAGGACATGTTCTATTTTTTTCAGGAACGGAATTGCGGATCCCAAGACGGATGCGGATTCGCATCCATTCCAGCCCCATTGAAAGTGAATGGGTTCGCAAATTGCAGAACAAATGTGGACCCAAATTACAGACGTGTGAATAGACCCTTACATGCATGCTCAGCTGGACCTACTGAACGTAGGCATATGTTGATTAAAGTTCTGACAAATGGGAACTTCTAGTCCCATAAACACCCATGACCAGCATTACATTAAGATGACATCTGCATGCTGTCCATTTCTAAGTGGACACATAAAAATGAATGGATCCGTGTGCAATCTGCCAAAAAGGCGGATCGGACACAAAATATGTCCGTCTGCATGAGGCCTATATCTCATTGTAGAACCTGCGTTGTAACTACATATGGAGTCTATGCTTCTAGAGGGCTCTCTTCTGCCGGACTGTTCCATCTCGAGAGTGTGTCAATATATCGGATGGCAGCCTTAGGCCTAGTTTACACTTCAGTGATTTGGTCAGTGATATCCATCAGTGATTATGAGCCAAAACCAGGAATGAAGCCTCCACAGAGATAAGGTGTAATGGTGTTCTCTGTATGTGACCTGTATCTGGTTTGGGCTCACAATCTCTGATGGAAATCACTGTGTGAACTAGGCCTTAAGCCTGTATTGGACAGGCAGATTATGCAGGCGATTGTTGGGAAGGAAGCGTTCCTTGCTGGCATTCACCTGCTTGCTAGAGGAGGAGACCACTGCTATTACCTGCAGCAATCTCCTCCTCAGTATAGGGACGAGTGATAGCTAATGCCATCGCTTGTCCCCATACTGAATTATTGTTTGGCGGCAGCAGATCATGATCTGCAAACAATGATTTTAAACCCTGCGGAAAGATTCCAATTGCCAGATGAACGAGCGTTTGCTTGTTCATTGGGTAATCGGCAGCAATACACGGGCACCGTTCCGTGTGCATTCCTCATCACGGATGCGGACCCATTGACTTGAATGGGTCTGCAAATCTGGAGATGCGGAATGGAAGCACGGAACGGAACACTACAGAACCACTACGGAGTGCTTCCTTGGGGTTCCGTTCTGTACTTCCGTTCCGCAAAAAGATAAAACTTGCTCTATCTTTTTGCGTAACCCATTCAAGCTGAGGATGCCCGTGCATTGGGGCCCGCAGATTGTGGTCCCCAATACACGGAACGAATATGTTTGTGTGCAGGAGGCCTTATTCACACATCAGTGTTTTGGTCAGTGCTTGTGAGCCAAAACCAAGCGTGAAGCCTACACAGAGATCAGGTATAAGGGAAAGATCTGCTCCTGTTCTGTGTTTAGAGCTGCTCCTGGTTTTGGCTTAAAATCCCTGATGGAAATCACTGACATGTGAATGAGGCATTACACTGCCAGTTCATCGCTAACATGCATTACTACGAACGCTCGTTAGTGATGATCTGACAGACTAACTGCCAGTCTAATACACCCCTTAGAGTAATTGATAGGAACTGTCACCAAGGAGTTTCATGACCGTATGAGGCCACAGGCCAAGGAACTACGAGGTGACTTCAAATAGTCTTATAATTTACAGTAGGAAGGTTTTTCCTACAGATTTTTTTTTGCAAAACATGCTCTGGCCAAGTGTTTGCTGTAGCTCAATAGGAATTATGAAATGCCCTTTGTGCTGTATTTCTTCATGTTTGGTGTGTAATTTTGAGTCCATGACATTTTTTTCTAGCCATTTTTCAATAGACTTCTTAGTTTATAGTAAAAAAAAAAGCTGCAAAAAACACTTAAAATGCAAAAAAGTCATGGTTTACAGGCCCATAAAATGTGACGCTAGAAAGTATGTGTGTGAAGGAAACCTTATAACATACACCTCCGCTGTTGGAGAAGCTTTTTTGTGAGGAGTAAGGCCTCTTTCAGACGGGCGTCCCGGATTTGCTCTGGATGCATCCCGAGTGCATTGCGGGAAACCCGCGCGAGTGAGCACACAATTTCAGTCAGTTTTGACTGCGATGGCGTTGCGTTGTTCAGTTTTTATCGCGCAGGTGCAATGTGTTTTGCACACGCGCGATAAAAAACTGACTGTGGTACCCAGACCCAAACTTTTTCACTGACGTTCGGGTTAGGTGTTGTGTAGATGTTATTATTTTCCCTTATAGCATGGTTATATGGGAAAATAATAGCATTCCTAATACAGAATGCTTACTAAAATGTTGCTTGAGGGGTTAAAAAAAAAAAAAATTAACTCATCTCATCAACTTAATTGAGCAGCCGGCATCGTCTACTTTCTTCTTCTTTGAGAACCTGCAAAAGGACCTTTGATGACGTCATCTTCATTCAGCAGGACCTGCGCTGACATCACCGTGCTCACCACGTGGTGAGCGCGATTACGTCATCAAAGGTCCTTTTGCAGGTCCTGAAAGAAGAAGAAAGAAGACGATGCCAGCTGCGCGATCAATTGTTTTTATTTTTTAACCCCTCAATCGACATTTTTGTAAGCATTCTGTATTAAGAATGCTATTATTTTCCTTTATAACCATGTCATAAGGGAAAATAATAAAATCTACAGAACACCTAACCCAAAACTTGAAATTGCCTGCCTACTTGTGCGGGTTTCCCGCAATGCACACGCGACGCATCAAGCAAATCCAGGACGCCCGTGTGAAAGAGGCCTTAGGGCTGTTTCACACGAGCGGATGCCGTGCGTGGCATCCGCTCCGTGAAAGAGTGCCAAGACCCGATGCAGACTGCAGAGGCACGGAGCATTAACATGACTGATAATGCTCCGTGCCTCTCTGTGATCTCTTTACTACGAAATCACAGTGACAACTGTGATTTCGTAGTAAAGAGGTCACAGAGAGGCACGGAGCATTATCAGTCATGTTAATGCTCCGTGCCTCTGCAGTCTGCATCGGGTCTTGGCACTCTTTCACGGAGCGGATGCCACGCACGGCATCCGCTCGTGTGAAACAGCCCGAAGTGTCTATTTAGTACCACCCATTTGTTTTATTACCAATAGTTTCCCCCTCATCTACAGAACATGTACTTCTACCACACGATAGAACAATTACGAGCTTTGCAGGCAGTTACAAGGAAGAGGCAAGAAGATCTTCTTAAACACGTGACATGCAGATATGATGTGAAAATAGGAAACAAAGGATTTCACTTTCAGTATAAATCAGCAAGTTGAGAGTATAGGTTTAAATATCCGAAAACTGTGTTAAAACGTATACCACAACGGATCTATTCACTACAAAAGGCCAAGTGGAGTTCAAAGGATTCCTCTCTGACCTGCTTTCCATTCATTTACGGGCGGTTTTGCAGGAAATAATAGTGTGGTAGACCATAAATGGACAGAAGCAGGTCAAAAAGAGTCCTTTTAGTAGCAGAATGTAATGACATGCAGCCAACGACACCAGTGTGAACACAGACTAATGTATAAGGGATAGTTCCATATTATATATCATTACTATTGGATTTTGGCAATAAATATCATAAGGACGTGATGGACTGTCATCCCCGTGGTGGAGGATGCCTGCTTCAGATGTATGCAGCTGTACTGTATGATGCATGTGAGGCCTCAGATGTCCAGCAGTTAATTGCGTTTAATAACTTTTCATTGTGTTCTTGGCTTTCAGCTTCTGGCTGCCAGTCTTCGCTCACAATGGTACCATGCCAACTTGATCACTGATGCAGAACATTTTTTGCATCAGTGTAAATGGTAATAGAAGGGTATATGGATCACAAAAGCAGCTGGAGTTCATAGAAAACATGGGCCCACAATTTAGGATAGCCCCATCTCTCTCCACCCTTGGCAAGGTGAAAATACAACATATTGCCAGGACTAGACTGATTTGACACCTTGTAAGGGGTGGCAAACAAGTAAGGGCCCCGCTATCCTGGTGTATGGTAAAAGTGAGAATCAGCACCAAGATGGGCGTCTGTATTTTCTATTTTGCTATAAGGCCCTATCCCTGTGATTTAAACATATCACCCTTCCACAGGTGAGGTGAATGGTGGGGTTCCTATGTCCTTCTGTATCAATGGAGTGCCAGTAGAGCATGCGTGCTGACGCTCCACCCAAGTGTATGTGGGGCCATACACATTCAAAAGCTGCCGGTGGAATGAGCGTTTGGCCAACAGCCATCTCTTCCGACTCTGCCAAACATGCACGTGTATTCAATGGGAAGGGAGGTGAAAGCTGCTGCCAGACACCTCTGGCGGTGGCGGCTCATCTTCTGAGAGAACAAAAGGATTGGGTGAAAATATTTACTTTCCCTCTCTCGGGAGCTCCCCACACATTAGAGTGTCTGCAGAACCCGCCATTCTCAGCAGGGCTCGGCCGACAATATATTAATTCTTAGAGGGGACTGTCCAAGGGTCCATATGTAGTACACACACAAAATGTGTGACTTTTGGGGGTTTTATACTAAACTTTTCACTCTACCAAAAAATAGGTGGAGCTTATCTGGAGGGGTGTGGCCTTCAGGGTTGACAAATTTACAGAAAATGTATAATTTGCAGCTCATAGCTAGAGGAAACTTGACTTTCTTGCGTACGAAGGGCCAGAGATCTGCATAATTTATTAAGAAGCCTGTGCCTCTTAATGAATTAGGAGCCTCTCACTCCAGAGCAGAACTAGATCAAGACTGGAAAATGAGACGTCGCTTTTGATAAATTCCTCCCTTTAGGCCTCATGCACACGACAGTGTTTTTTCACTGTCAGTGATTTGGCTTCAGTGGTCCGTGTCTGATTTTGCGTCAGTTGTGTTTCCTTGTGTCTTCCTTTTTTTGTCTGACAGGGGAAAATAAAGGAAGGTTAATGAAAAGTGTAATTTTATTGCACCAAGGTCTTGTAGAAAAAAACGGACGCGGACAGGGCTGACATACCAGTTGTGCATCCGTTTTTTTAGACGAACCCATTGACTTGAATGGGTCCGTCCTCCGTTTTCCACTGACAAGAATAGGACAGGTTATATTTTTTTGACGGAATGGAATCACGGACGCGGAGAAAAAACGGAGGACTATCAGTATTTTTTCACAGCTCCATAGAAATGAATGGGACCTCCGCTAAACTGTGAAAAATGACGGAACGGACGCGGATGCACACAAAGGTCGTGTGCATGAGGCCTAAGGGCCGTTGTCATTCCGCATCACGGATGTGGACCCATTCATTTCAATGGGTCCGCAAATCCGGAGATGCGGAACGGAACACTATGGATTGCTTTCTGGGGTTCCATGCCTCCGCATTGCAAAAAGATAGAACATGCGCTATCTTTTTGTGAAACGGAGGGCTCGCGGACCCTTTAAAGTGAATGGGTCTGCGATCCCCATGCCCCACGGAAGGTGCCCGTGCATTGCGGACCGCAATTTGCGGTCCACAGCACGGGCTTCACACGGTCGTGTGAATGAGCCCTAAGCCTACTTTCACACTAGCATTTCTATTTTCCGGTATTGAGATCCGTCATAGGGTCTCAAAACCAGAAAAAAAATGCTTCCGTCAATGGGGACAAAACGTAACTGAACAGAACGGAGTGCTCCAAAATGCATTCTGTTCCGTTCTCATACCGGAGAGCAAACCGCAACATGCTGTGGTTTACTTTCCGTCCTGGGATGTGGAGCAAGACGGATCCGTCATGACCCACAATGCAAATCAATGGGGATGGATCCGTTTTCTCTGACACAATAGAAAACGGATCCGTCTCCCATTGACTTTCAATAGAGTTCGTGACGGATCCCTCTTGGGTATGTTAAAGATAATACAACCGGATCCGTTCAGAACGGATGCAGATGGTTGTATTATCAGTGACGGAAGCGTTGTTGCTGAACCCTGCCGGATCCAGCAAAAACGCTAGTGTGAAAGTAGCCGTAGCAAGCTGAAGAATGATGTCTGCTGCTTCTACCATAGCTGAGGAGTTGATGAAAGAGCGGTTTTGCTCTAGTGTTTTTATTTTATTTTAGGCGAAATTCATTGTAATGACAGCGTCTAAAATAGCCCAGTGCCTTGTACACCGGGGAGCTTCCTACGCCTTTATAATCTGCTACTTGAAATGCTTTCCAATAGAGAATCCCTGCGGAAAACACCTCCCGCCCCCACATCCTCAGACTGGGATCACGAGGGATCAGTGATACTAAAGACATATTACAAAACGCAGAAAAGATAATTATGCGGCTGACAGAAGGGAACGCGGATCGTACACCATCAGGTTTCTACTTATGTACGTCGAGTATTTTCTGTCGCTGTGGACTCTCAGAGGGATCCTGAATGTGTCGTACGATGCGGAGAACAAATCGGAGCTTCCCTTTCAGTAACGCAGTATTAGCACATTAGATCATGGCCATGGATGGGTTTTGGACGATAATTAGCCATCATGGTACAAGCTGTGAGGGCTTCACCATTTTGGGTAAAGTTGGGTATAACAAGAGTTGACAGCCACTGGTCCATTCAGATACAAGAGTACTGCTCCCCCGTGAGATAAGCGGCGCCAGCCACGTCTGACAGCTGTCCCATAGAAATGACCTGCACATTTAGCTGAATATGCATGCTGTTAGGGGGATCGTGGCTGTAGATGAACAGTTATCCAATGTGTTCAGCAGGCTTTTGTCTTGCAAAAGGTGCAATGAATGGAGGCGGTGCATTTGGGGCTTTCCCATGTTAGAAACAGCTTCCTGACACTAACAATACATGTCCAGGTTTTAATCCTCTGGTTGAGATATTTGTCAAAACTGACAGAAAAAAAATAAGGACGTGTTTTTCAGTGCTCAGTTTTTCCACTACATATGGAGTTTTTCCATAGCTCATCCACATGTGCTGTGCTGTAATTTGCTACATGTGAACTGAGCCTGAGGCCCCATTCATACGGCAGTATTCTGGTCCAGCAGCAGATTCCAAAAAAGGACATTAAATCCATGAACCTTTCTCTCTGCAGGCTCCACTCCTGGTTTTTGCCTATAAAAAACTGATGCCAAATACTTAGGGCTCATGCACACGACCGTATGTATTTTGCGGTCCCCAAAAAATACGGATGACGTTCGTGTGCATTCTGTATTTTGTGGAACGGAACAGCCGGCCCCTAATAGACCAGTCCTATCCTTGTCCGTAATGTGGACAATAATGGGACAGGTTCTATGAGGAACAGAAATACAGACACACGGAAACGGAATGCACACGGAGTAACTTTCTTATTTTTTGTGGACCCATTGAAATGAATGGTCCTGCAAAAAAAAACGGAATGGACACGGAAAGAGAATAAGTTTGTGTGCATGAGCCCTTACTGTGTGAATGCGGCCTTATGGTTTCTATGACAAGTTAGATGGCAGGCGCTGTAGAAGCAGTAATGGCCGCCAGACGGATTGTCACTCCACTTTCTGGGCAATTTTTGTGTTATAACTGTTTAAAGTGAAGTGGGCGGAGCTGGTTACTGCAATGCTGCTCTCAGTCACTTGAATGGGAGCAGCGGTGCAGTTACCAGCTCTGTCCACTACACCATGGATGGCGCTGCGTAGTTGCGACATACTGTAGAAAGCTGATTGTATAGGTGCCAGGTGTCGGAGCCCCACCGATCAGATACCGATGGCCTATTGTGGACAGCTCATTAATATTAAAATGCCAGAGAACCCCTTGGAAGTAATGTGATTTTAGTTCCTTAGGAACTCCACTACCAGTCACATTTAAAGGGTCATTGAGCTTTCACAAAAGACTTTTGATACATCATTGCGACATAGCAAAAGTTTTGATCTGTAGGGGTCTGAGTGCTGAGACCCCCACATAGCCTATTCTCTCTGCTTGCTGCAGGAGATGGGCTCAATGGAAAGTCTATGGGCTTGTCTCCTGCAACGAGGAGAGAGAGTGGGCTATGTGAGTGCTTCTCTCTCCTCGTTCTAGAGCAGGCATGCTCAACCTGCGGCCCTCCAGCTGTTGTAAAACTACAACTCCCACAATGCCCTTCTGTAGGATGATAGCTGTAGGCTGTCAGGGAATGATGGGAGTTGTAGTTTTGCAACAGCTGGAGGGCCGCAGGTTGAGCATGCCTGTTCTAGAGATTGGTGGGGGTCTCAGCACTCAGCTATCTCATAGAGAAAGAATGGAGCGGCAGGAAGCATTCTTGACCTGCCACTACATCAGATAGAGGGAACGGGATCCCCATTCTCAGTATCAGTGGAGGTCTCAGCAGTCAGCCCCCCAGAGGTCGCAGCAGTCAGCCCCGCAGAGGTTTCAGCAGTCAGTCTCCCAGCGGTCCCAGCAGTCAGTCCCCCAGAGGTCCCAGCAGTCAGTCCCCCAGAGGTCCCAGCAGTCAGTCCCCCAGAGGTCCCAGCAGTCAGTCCCCCAGAGGTCCCGGCAGTCAGGCCCGCAGAGGTCGCAGCAGTCAGGCCCGCAGAGGTCGCAGCAGTCAGTCTCCCGGAGGTCCCAGCAGTCAGTCTCCCAGAGGTCCCAACAGTCAGTCCCCCAGAGGTCCCAGCAGTTAGCCCCCCAGAAGTCGCAGTAGTCAGCCCCGCAGAGGTCCCAGCAGTCAGCCCCCCAGATGTCCCAACAGTCAGCCCCCCAGAGGTCCCGGCAGTCAGGACCGCAGAGGTCGCAGCAGTCAGTCTCCCAGAGGTCCCAACAGTCAGTCTCCTAGAGGTCCCAACAGTCAGTCCCCCAGAGGTCCCAGCAGTCAGCCCCCCAGAAGTCGCAGTAGTCAGCCCCGCAGAGGTCCCGGCAGTCAGCCCCCCAGAGGTCCCAACAGTCAGCCCCCCAGAGGTTCCGGCAGTCAGGACCGCAGAGGTCGCAGCAGTCAGTCTCCCGGAGGTCCCAGCAGTCAGTCTCCCAGAGGTCCCAGCAGTCAGTCCCCCAGAGGTCCCAGCAGTCAGTCCCCCAGAGGTCCCAACAGTCAGCCCCCCAGAGGTCGCAGCAGTCAGCCCCGCAGAGGTCCCAGCAGTCAGTCCCCCAGAGGTCCCAGCAGTCAGTCCCCCAGAGGTCCCAGCAGTCAGCCCCCCAAAGGTCCCGGCAGTCAGGCCCGCAGAGGTCGCAGCAGTCAGTCTCCCGGAGGTCCCAGCAGTCAGTCTCCCAGAGGTCCCAACAGTCAGTCCCCCAGAGGTCCCAGCAGTCAGCCCCCCAGAAGTCGCAGTAGTCAGCCCCGCAGAGGTCCCGGCAGTCAGCCCCCCAGAGGTCCCAACAGTCAGCCCCCCAGAGGTCGCGGCAGTCAGTCTCCTGGAGGTCGCAGCAGTCAGTCTCCTGGAGGTCGCAGCAGTCAGTCTCCTGGAGGTCCCAGCAGTCAGTCTCCCGGAGGTCCCAGCAGTCAGTCCCCCAGAGGTCCCAGCAGTCAGTCCCCCAGAGGTCCCAACAGTCAGCCCCGCAGAGGTCGCAGCAGTCAGCCCCGCAGAGGTCCCAGCAGTCAGTCCCCCAGAGGTCCCAACAGTCAGTCCCCCAGAGGTCCCGGCAGTCAGCCCCCCAGAGGTCCCGGCAGTCAGCCCCCCAGAGGTCCCGGCAGTCAGCCCCCCAGAGGTCCCGGCAGTCAGCCCCCCACAGGTCCCGGCAGTCAGCCCCGCAGAGGTCGCAGCAGTCAGCCCCGCAGAGGTCCCAGCAGTCAGTCCCCCAGAGGTCCCAACAGTCAGTCCCCCAGAGGTCCAAACAGTCAGCCCCCCAGAGGTCCCGGCAGTCAGCCCCCCAGAGGTCCCGGCAGTCAGGCCCGCAGAGGTCGCGGCAGTCAGTCTCCCGGAGGTCCCAGCAGTCAGTCTCCCGGAGGTCCCAGCAGTCAGTCCCCCAGAGGTCCCAGCAGTCAGTCCCCCAGAGGTCCCAGCAGTCAGTCCCCCAGAGGTCCCAACAGTCAGCCCCCCAGAGGTCGCAGCAGTCAGCCCCGCAGAGGTCCCAGCAGTCAGTCCCCCAGAGGTCCCAACAGTCAGTCCCCCAGAGGTCCAAACAGTCAGTCCCCCAGGGGTCCCAGCAGTCAGCCCCCCAGAGGTCCCGGCAGTCAGCCCCCCAGAGGTCCCGGCAGTCAGCCCCGCAGAGGTCGCAGCAGTCAGTCCCCCAGAGGTCCCAGCAGTCAGTCCCCCAGAGGTCCCAGCAGTCAGCCCCCCAGAGGTCCCAGTAGTCAGCCCCCCAGAGGTCCCAGCAGTCAGCCCCCCAGAGGTCCCAGCAGTCAGCCCCCTAGAGGTCCCAACAGTCAGTCCCCCAGAGGTTCCAGCAGTCAGCCCCCCAGAGGTCCCAGCAGTCAGTCCCCCAGAGGTCCCAGCAGTCAGCCCCCTGGAGGTCCCAACAGTCAGTCCCCCAGAGGTCCCAGCAGTCAGTCCCCCAGAGATCAGTTAGTTATCCCCTAATCTTTGGAAAGAGAACTTGCAAACTTGGCACAACCCTTTAAGAGTCCATTCACACGTCCGTAGAATGGGTCTGCATCCGTTCCGTAAATTGCGGAACGGGTGCGGATCCATTCATTCTCTATAGGGCCGGAATGGATGCGGACAGCACACAGTGAAACGCCTATGGATTCTTTAGTGTAAAGTCTAATCATATTTCATACAAAGGTTCCCTCAGTTTGTATGACACGAGGCAAAAAGTTGCAAAGTTTGGTGCACGTCATGGTGGCGCAAAATTTTGCAACTTTCTGGGGGATTTGGAGGCCCACTTTTCCAAAAAGTGTGCACAGCGGGGCCAGCTTGGCTCGTCTCCCCAGATTTGTTATGATCTATTCCATAAAACTAGCAGAAATCTACGCCAGCTCTCAATCGGGTGTCGACTGCTGTTCTGGTGCACAGATGAGCGACCGTAGTTAAGAGGCATCTTCTTAATAACCGAGGCGCATCTAACTCCAGCAGGGGACAGGTTAAAGGGGTTGTCCATGATTTTCATACTGATAGTCTATGTTCTGGAAAGGTGGTCAATATCAGACCGGTGGGGGTACAACTCCTGGCACCCCTGCCAATCAGCTGTTTGAAGAAGAGGCAGCGCTCCAGATTCCTCCTAGGCCACTGACGTCGCATTTATTGGTTCAAGTGAATGAGGCTGCGCTGCAATACCAAGCACAGCCACTGTCCAATGGGCGGCGCTGTCCTTGGTGAGCTCATCAGTGGAGGGGTCAGAAGTTGGTCCCCTACTAATCTGATGATGATGACCTGAGGATAATACCAAACACTTGGAAAACCCCTTTAAGACCTGCATGTAAGACGCTGAGCTGAATATAAGGGATAAACCAGGGCTCTGATAGGAATGTATATGACAAGTCCTATTCGTGCAGTATGCAGCACTCCTGCCATCCAGGACCTGAGGGCCACACACAGAGGCTCCTCTTTGTGGCCCGCACGTCACTATTTCCCAGGATCAGCACGTTCACTGGAAGCGCGGCAAAACGCAGCCCAAGATGTTTCTAATAAGGAGCCTTCTGCGGTTCTCCTCCACAAATGGTAACACCGGAAACATGAAGTAAAAACTCGTGTCCTCCCCAGAAAAGCCCCGTCTCTCCAGCCCCACACCTCTCTCTCCCCTCCTACTAGTTCAACAACACTGCTCCACCACAAACCAATGGCAACCGGAGAAATGGCGGAGGACGGAGCGCGGTACCAGCCAGTAACATTCATCCGCACAACAAAGGAGGGGGCCAGCGCGCTGCGCCACTCCACAAGCCTCCTCTCCTCTCCCGCAGCCAATAGATGCTGCTCAGCATCCGTGCTACTCCACGGGCGGATTTGCATATTGGGCGGGGCTATCCGTCAGCCTAAACCAATCACACAGCGAGGAGCTTGGCAACTCTAAGGGGCGGGATGCGGAGCATAATAGACAGTC